>NC_060061.1:48908113-49030599 GCF_020283565.1 Trifolium pratense
CTAAACATATAAATAATATATATATATATATACTATACAATTATTTATGTATGATCATTGTATTATTCTCATTATCAAAAAATAAATAAATTGTATTATACTCGTTAATTAAGGTGTCTATGAAAATACATCACACAAAAAATTAATAACTAAGGGCTCATTTGATGGCCAGGATAGGATAGAGACAAAACATGATATAAATTTAAATAGAGATAAGATATGATATAAACTAAAACAATTATCGAATGATATGTTTGGCGGTCACGAGATAAGCTTCAGATTTTTTTCTCTTTCACCCCCTTGATTGAGAACACGTGTTTTCAATACTATACACTGAATTGTAGAATTTGACTACTAAAACCTAATTGAAATCAAAACTATTACTAAGAAAAATTAAAAAGAGTGAACCAATTGAATTTGAAACACAACTACTTTTGAATAATCTAAAGAGGCATAACAACGCAAATTCAAAAATCAAAGAACAGAAAGATCGATAATCAAAAAGGAAAAGATTACATGAGAGGAACACTGGGAGAGATCTCTGGCGAGAAACTATCGACAAGATTGTTGAGGTTGTACTGAGGGGACAATTTCTTCACCAAATTGAGGGTTCATGAGCCCCTTTATGAAGGAAAAGCAATTTTAGAGGGGAAATTGAAAAATTAAATGGGAATTTTTATGTTGGTATCTTTATCTCAAAAAAAATGCAAACAAACAAATGATAGTCATCTCTGTTCCAAGAAAAATATATCAATAATCAACTAAAAATTTTATTCATAAAGGAGCAGTGTCCGGTCAATGGATCGTGCTGACGGGAAGGCTAAGAGTAGACTGGATCGGTTTTTGCTCTCAGAAAATTTTATTGATAAAGGAGCAGTGTCCGGTCAATGGATTGGCAACCGTGACATTTCAGATCATTGCCCGATTTGGTTATTGTGTTCTGATGTCAACTGGGGTCCAAAACCGTTTAAGGTGAACAACTGTTGGTTGGAGCATCCTGAGTTCAAATCTTTTGTTGCGAATGTTTGGGAGCAGCTGAATGTCAAGGGCAAGAAGGCTTTTGTAATCAAGGAAAAATTAAAGAAATTGAAAGAGGAGCTGCGAGGTTGGAACAGGGAGGTATTTGGCATTCTTGATTTGAACATTGAAAAAACAGTGACGGAATTGAACGAGGCTGAGGCGTTAATTTCTTGTGATGGGTCGAATTCGGTGATTAGTGACAAGTCTGCTATTAACAAGAAATTTTGGGAGCAAATTCACTACAAAGAAAGTTTGATTAAACAGAAATCCAGAATGAAATGGGTCAGAGAAGGAGATTCCAATTCTCATTTTTTTCATGTTAGTCTCAAAGGCAGAAGAAGGAGAAATCAATTGTCGCTGCTCAAGAGAGGTGATGAGTGGATTCAAGGGGTTGACAACATCAAATTGGAAGTTAAGGATTATTTTGCAAGAAACTTCAATGAAGATTGGCACAACAGACCTTTTGTTCATGGTATTGATTTTAATGTTTTATCGGCAGATGACAATGAACTTTTGATACAACCTTTTTCGGAAGAGGAAGTTAGAGATGTGGTATGGAGTTGCGATGGAAACAAGAGCCCCGGGCCGGATGGTTTCAACTTTAACTTCTTAAAGGAGTGCTGGTCCACGTTGAAATTCGATGTGATGGAATTTTTGTATGAATTTCATCATAATGCAGTCTTACCAAAAGCTATCACCGCATCGTTTCTAGCTCTCATTCCTAAGAAAGACCATCCTCAACAATTATCTGATTATCGACCCATCTGCTTGATTGGTATTCTTTATAAACTCTTATCTAAACTGTTGGCTGGAAGATTGAAGAATATGATGGGTAAGCTCATTTCAAACTGTCAGACAGCTTTTATTCCAGGTAGACAGATTTTGGATGGTGTAGTGGTCCTCAATGAAATTATTGATTTAGCCAAACGTAGAAAAAATTGCTGTTTATTTTTTAAAGTGGATTTTGAGCGTGCATACGATACTATTAATTGGAATTATTTGGAACGAATGATGGTAAAGATGGGGTTCGCCGAAAAGTGGATGAGTTGGATGAGAGCGTGCATATTTAATAGTTCGATGTCAGTCTTGGTTAATGGTAGTCCCTCACAGGATTTCATGGTTGGCAAGGGTTTGAGGCAAGGCGATCCACTTTCTCCATTTTTATTTTTGATTGCAGCTGAAGGTTTAACTGGGATGGTTAAAAAGGCAGTGGAAATTGGAAAGTTTATGGGTTACAAAGTATCTGATTCAATTGGTTTCGAGTTACTACAGTTTGCTGATGACACAATCTTATTGGGCGAATGTTCTTGGGATAATGTCCGTACTATGAAGTCTATATTAAGAGGCTTTGAGTTGGTTTCGGGATTGAAGATAAACTTTGTTAAAAGCAAAATTTATGGGATTAATGTTGATTCCAATTTTCTGGCTGCTGCATCAACTTATTTAGCCTGCAAATCTGATTCAATCCCATTTAAATTTTTGGGCTTACCTGTGGGTGCAAATCCTAGGAGGCAGGCGACTTGGAAACCTATAGTTGAATCTATGTCGAAGCGGCTGTCCAGTTGGAACGCTCGGAATCTTTCGATTGGAGGTAGGGTGACATTGATTAATTCTGTGCTGTCAAGTCTCCCGCTATATTTTTTTTCATTTTTCAAGGCACCTCGCTGTATCATTCATCAGTTGGAGAGGATTCAGCGGAATTTTCTTTGGAATGGAGGAAAGGAGGATAAAAAGATTTGTTGGGTTAAATGGTCTCAGGTGTGTTTACCCAAAGATAAGGGCGGATTAGGTGTTAAAAGTTTAGAACATTTCAATTTGGCTTTGTTGTGTAAATGGAAGTGGAGGTGCATTATCGACAAAGACGCAATTTGGTTTGATCTTTTGAATTTCAGGTATGGGCCTCTTTCTATCAAATTTTTAAGTTGGGATCCTGTTGTAACGGGTCATAAGGAATCCCTTTGGTGGAGAGACGTTGTGAGCGTTGGTGGGAAGGATGGAGATTGTTGGTTTCCGACACAAGTCAGCAGCGTGTTGGGTAACGGTAATTCTATAAGTTTTTGGAAAGAGAAATGGCACGGGGCTGCTCCCTTAAAGAACTTATTTCCCTGTTTATTTGACAAAGTGCAGTTTAAAGATTGTGTAGTATCCGACTTAATTCAGTCAGGCAATTTCCATTTGAATTGGCAACAAGAGTGGTTATTGTCATTATCGCAAGTTGATCAGCAGGAGAAGGATGAATTGGAAAATCTATTATTTGGAGTGGTGTTGCAAGCGGGTTCAACGGATCGATGGCGTTGGATTCCTGAATCTACAGGAATGTTTAGCGTTAAGTCTGCGTATTGTCTAATGCAAAATCTTTATGAGCCGATTTCTATTGATTCTGATTTGCTGGAAGCCTTACTCACTATGTGGAAGAATGACATTCCATCAAAAGTGGGAGTCTTTGGTTGGCGTTTATTACTAGACAAGTTGCCTACTAGGGCAGCCCTCGCTTCTAAAGGTATTTTATCTAATCCTCATGATTTACCTTGTGTTTTCTGCTTTCAAGCGGTGGAGACCAGTCATCATCTTTTCTTTAGTTGCGGCAAGGCTATCGATTTATGGAAGCAAGTTTTTACATGGATGGGTGTTGAAGCATCACTTCAGGTTGGAGGTAGGCATCACTTTACGTTTTTTGGGTCTCTTGTCAAATCCAAGAAAGGGGGGAAAGTGAAACATTTAATTTGGTTGGCGACAACTTGGTGCTTATGGCGTTTGAGAAATAACATTGTATTTAGAGGTGATTTTGCTGATTTTTCTGGTTTACTTGATCAAATTAAATTTGTCTCTTGGCTCTGGTTTAGTGGTAGAGCAGGGCGTAAATCAGGTTATTTGTATCACAATTGGTGTATGAATCCTCTTTGCTGTTTTCAAAGCATTTGAGGTCTTCAATATCTTTCTTTGTATTGTAAGGATTGAGTACTCCTTGTACTCCTTATTAATACATTGTTTGCTTATCAAAAAAAAAATATTCCCCTTATTCCACTCCTTGTTTCTTTCACCATACTCTCACACTAATTTATATTAAAAAAAAAAGCAATAATGGGTCATTCAAAGAAGAAACATGATTATGTTTAATAATAGCAAACAACAACAAATTATCAAGAAAAAAAATTAGCAAACAACACCATACAAATCTGAGAGTGGAAAAATTGGAAGAGTTTTAAAGAAGTAGATCATATCTTATTACCTGGAACAACAAGATGAAATCCAGAACCCAGAAAAAATTGCAAGTTGGTGATGAACAAACAATTTAGTAGAATATAAAGCAATTGTTTCAACGTGGAAATTGTTTTGGAGGGAAGATTGAGCGGGTAAATCAAAGGGTAAAAATGGGTTTTCATAGAGAACATGGGTTCATGGTTCCTGGGAACAAAATTTTCCAGCCCTCATCTCATGGGAATAAATTGGAAAAGAACGTGGGAAGAAAGTGGGTAGTTTGAGATTCCTGGGTACTTTTTATTCCAAGGCTTTTTTTTTGTTCCAATATACCAAACGTGGGTTTATTTATTTTCAGCCTCAGTATCCTGGGAATATTATTTTAAGAAGTGAAACAAACACCCCCCAAATCCTCAAATTCAAATTGCTCAAATTTGTGTTCCCATGTATATACTAACAAAGAATCAACTTAAATTTGAAAAAAAAAAGTATGTTTAATTTGATGGCGTGAGAGATGAATCACATACACAGAGATGAGTGCAGATGAATATAGAAGGCGGAAGAAAGAAAAAAAAAAATTCATGTATTCAGCTGCGGACAGGATAATTTTAACCCAGCAAAAACTCACGAAAGAAATTACAAAGGAGTAATACGATAGAATTAAAAAAGGGAATAATTTGTCATATCTGATTGGTGCATCAAACAGAAAAATTAAAATAGAATATCATATATTTATCATATCTTGCTTTCTTTCCTGACCATCAAACGGGCCGTAATAGTTTTTTTTTTTTGAAAACTTGGTATCCGGCCTTAGGACTGACTAATCCAAGGGGACCAATCTCACCGTCCACTTGCGGGGGCCCCATTTAAAACCAGAGTTTTTTTTTGCTCTGTATGGACTTAGCCCACCGAAATTGGCACCAGTGGGAATCGAACCTGAGACCTTGAGAGGAGCATACTCCAAGGGCCCAAGCCAACACCACTCGACCAACCCCAAGTGGGTTCGGGCCGTAATAGTTAAATATCAATCGAAGATTTATCATGGTGGAAGGAGTTATAGGAATAAAGAAGAGGGGGATTCTAGGGTGGGAGACCATGATAGGTCTCTCAGCAATACACCACGGGTTTTGTGAACTGGATTGAATGTGTAATGATATTATGGTGTACTGTCAGTATTATATTATTTTTTATTTTTAAAAAAAATTTCCGATTTTTTTGGAAAAAAGTTTTCGATCTTTTTTCGGGAAAAAATTTTCGGTTTTTTTTTCAGAAAAAAAGTTCATGATTTTTGGGGCAAAAAATTTCGATTTTAGATAAAAATAATTCCAGAGATTTTGTGTGAACAAAAAAAATTTCGTTCTTTTTTCTGAAAAAAAATTCGGATATTTTATTCGGAAAAAAGTTTCGGATATTTCCCGGAAAAGTTCCAATATTTTATTCGGAAAAAAAGTTTCAGATATTTTCTATTTTTTCACTTTTTTTGTATCAGCAATATTTTTTCAGGTGAACATTTCGAAACTATTTATCCTAAAAAATCAGGAACTTTTTTCCGGAAACATCGGAACTTTTTCCAGAAAAATTCGAAATTGTTTTTTCGGGAAAATATCCGAAACTTTTTTCCCAAAAAAAGAACGGAAACTTTTTTTTTCAGAAAAACTCTGGAATTGCTTTTATCTGAAATCGAAATTTTTTTCCCTAAAAATCGGGAACTTTTTTTCGAAAAAAACCGAAAATTTTTTCCGGAAAAATATTGAAAACTTTTTTCTGGAAAAATCGGATACTTTTTTTCCTAAAAAAAAAAAATTTAATACTGACAGAACAACATAATATGATGTACACATTCAATCCAATCCACAAAACACGTGGTGCATTGGTGAGAGACCTATTATGGTCTCCCACCCTAAAATCCGCCTATAGAAGAAGGGGTAAAAACTTGAAAGTGGACACCACTTTTTCTAATTTTTAAAGTGTATTCTATGCAGAAGTGGTATAAAAGGTTAACGTATTTATATAAATATAGATTAATTAATAAATATTAAACTACTTAAGATTACTTATTATATAGATTTTAGACTAACAAAGAGTGTGATTGGTTATAGTATAATATATTATCACTTGTAATAATTGATTTCCTAGTTTCACTTGAATTCCTTTATTTTTAACTAAATTATCATTCCATTTACTAAAATTATTAATCCATTTGGCTATTCGTGATTAATATCTTTTTGCTAAATTAATGTTGTTTGATCATGCAAAAAGTTGAAATTGAAGAAAAACATTAAGTATAAAAATGTTGAATGATTGAAAGACTAAACTTAAGGTTTGGGCATACGTTTCAATTATCTTATAGGTCTACCAATTAACTGCAGTATAGTCGTTGAATTATTTGTTTATTTTAACATTGAAAAGATTGATCATTTCTAATCATATGATAAAATCAATATGACCAGCTTAATTAAAATAAAAATAGAAATTCAAACAACAAATAAACCATAAAAGATCCACCATAACTCCTAGAAAAATATTTAGTTATAGTTAGTCAAGAAAAACACTAAAATAGAATTCATGAAGCTCTTTCTCACATGCCTATTCTATTTCTTTTCGTTTAACCAAGGTCAACAAGTGTAGAAGCTCTCCTTCACTTAATTGGGCCAGCATGATGTCCATTCTTTTGGGCTTGCATTTATTTGTTTTGAAAAAGGAAAATAGTGCCTTTGTTTGTCTTTTTTTTTTTTTCATAAGCAAAAGGAATGAATTATAAGGAGTACAAGGAGTACTCAACCCTTACAATTCGATATTAACCACTTTAAATATTTTGGAAACAATCTAAGAGATTATTACACCAATGAAAAAAAGATAAATTAACAATTGTGCCTTTGTGTGTACTGGTGTGTAGAAAAGTCTTTGATAGCTTTTTCACATATTTTCTTATATTTCCTTAACTACATAAAATAAGGCAAAAATGGTAGGTATAAATATAATAATAGTAGTATAAAATAGATTAAACTATACCCAAAATTTTAATATAAATTATATAATAAAGTGGTTTATCACGGACACTACTAACTATAATATATTCAAATTTCACTATGATGCCCAAGAAAATATATATTCAAATTTGCAGCTCTTTAGAGGCGAAAAAGATGAAGATGTTCCATATCTCTCGCACATATAATATTCCGCCACAAGCCCGAAGGCCTAAGAATTGACTTCTATCACTGCTTATTTCTAAAACGACAAGTAAAAAGGAACGGAGGAGTAGTAAGGAAGAGCTAGGTTAACTCTACGGAAATCTCTAACCCCTAAACCGCCCCTACCCTTAAGCTGACAAACATCGGATAGCCAGACCCAAGAAATCATATTCCCCCCTTTTGACCCCCCTCCCAGAGGAAACTCCTCTGTAGTTGGATAATACATACATTTTCACACTCTAATTAAGCGACATCTTCATAAAAGAGAGATCAAAATAAGAATTGAATTTATGATCGAGTTAAACTAAGCTAAACCAATATGTTTGTATAAGAGCGTATAAGTAGTGAATAATATTATAGCGGATACGAATTTTATAAAATTTACTATTGGATTGAATGTTTATATCATATATATCTTTCATAATTTTTTTAAAAAAATTAAAAATAATTTAATATGTTATTGAGACTTATTAAAATTAACGGTTTATGAATTTTTATTAAATACAATTAATTTAGATGAGTCTTAATATCAAATTAAATTATTTTTCAATTTTTCAACAAAAAAGAAAAAAAAGGAATGGATAATGAAATCGAAAATTCCTTCATATGCATGTCATACGAATTTAGTGTTCTTTCTATGTGAGACACTTCTGATACAAAGACCTAAAGAAAACGAAAAATCAAATATGCAATTAACTTATTTGTACCGTGCGAATCAACATGAAACACTCACTAAAATTGATCGTGACCTATCGTTAGTTAGTCTAGTAGTAATTGGCAATAAATTTGATAAGGAGAATTATAATTCCACCCCCCGCAACTATGTTCGGGGGAGGGTTAAAACTACTTAATGCCAAAACTGACATCCAAACCTGATTAAACGGTTTAATGAGTCGAATATTAGTGGTGAAAAAAAAAATTGTGAAGAGATACTGCATGTGTGCTGAGTCCACGTCATTAGTAAAATATGCAGCATCCACAAAAAATATTTGTGTCTTACTCCGCCCTCTTCAAACATTCCATTAAAACATCAATTTTTCTTTTGTGACTAAATTAAACCATCAAATTCAAAAACCAATAAAACTAACAAAAATTAATAATATTAATTACTAATATTAGCCATTTAAAGAAAAAAAAGAATAAAAAGAGTAAATAACAACGAGTCATTAAAGAGCTAAAAGCCTAAAACAATATGTCACCATAACAAGTGGCCTAAGAGTTTTGTTAAGTAGTGCCTAAAAAAATATGTCACCATTAAAGAGTTTTTGTGTTACAATTTTTTTCTTCTTCTTATGATTTCTTAACAATGCTCTTAGGATACTCCTTAGTATTTTTGTCTTATGTATTTATTTTTTTCAACAACTTTAATCTGATTAAATCTAAACACGCATGAAGAGTCCAATAGTATAGTAACATCAAATTAACCCCTCTCTTAAACTCAATATTCTTTTTGAAACAACAAAAGATTCAATATATAAAAAGAGTGGTGAAAAACCACACTACTCAAACAAGAAAATACAGGCCAACCCAACCCATCTAGTTCCTAGTGGCAAGATCAATAATAAGAATAAATGGAATTTTTTAATTGTACATACCAATGGATCAATGAATCGTGGTTGTCATTATTTAGTATCTCATGATACATATAGAACAAATTAAAATAGTGGAGGTGGTAGAGCTTGGCTCATAAAGAGATTTTGGTGCTTTTAATGAGCTAGCATTTTGTAGAATATTAACAAAAGTAAGTTAGAAAATAAGCAAGACAAACAAGGACGACATTCACTATCATCTATCCCCGACATAAGTTAGACATATTTTAAGGCCAACTATCTATCCATCTATCTATATATATACCTAATTAGTGGTCTCACATGCATGATTTAATACTTGTTATTTTGCACATTTGATGATTCCTAGCTACAATACCCTTACATTGTGACTATGTGATTTGTTATGTCTGCCATTTAATTATTTAACTATTTCAATTGTGTATTTTTATATCAATGAAAGCATTGATGGCAATCTAAAAAGTACTCTTCATGAATCACTAACTAGAAATCAACCCTACTCATCATATATTGAGTTATTTCTATTGGCCATTAGTATGTATATTTTCAATTCAATATATATACTTTTATACTAGCTAGCTTAAAAATGGAAATTAAATTTAATGTAAACAAAACAATCCCTTTTGCCTTATTTATTGTCAAACAAATTTCCCTTTTGCCTTTTAGATACTTTTCCATCCACAACATTATAATTTTAAATTTTCCAAATAAATTATTATTTTAAAATAAGAAATGTCTAATATTGACATGCTTAAAAGGTGAAACTTACAGTACTATTTTTTTTTATAAATTTTAATAGAAATGTTAAGTTTGTTCTTATCTTTTATTATTATAAAATTCATCTTTTACTAAAAATAGTTAAAGTAGACTTCTTTTGAACCATTTTTCAAAGGCCATATTAGATTGGCCCAAATAGGGATCATCAAGTATTACAAAAAATCAAAATAAATATCTCAAGGCCCATTTGGATTAGCTTTTATTTGAACTTATGCAAAATAACTTATACAAATTAATCAATAAATTTTTATGTATTATATATAAGTTTGTTAAGTGTTTTATGAAATAATATATAAGTTATGAATATACAATATTTATTAGTGAGAACTTATAAATTAACATAAGAGTTTATTTATTAATTGAATAAATTATTTTTCATGAGTTCAAAAATAAGCTAATTGAAACAGACACTTTTAATCACTGGCTTTCAGATTAACAAGTAAATGAATATACTCAAAGATAATACAGCCAAGAAGATAGAACAATTTAAATTAATCAAGCAATTTGGACTTAAGAAGCAAAGTAGATTGGCAGTTTACACTCATAACAAGGTGATATAATTATAAGCTTATTAAAAAAAATTAAAAAATTCATTGTTCAGCAATAAAAAAAAAAAAGAATATTCGTGGATATTATTATTTTTTTTTATTACAAACCATTAATAATAAACAACTGAATAGCCCATACATCACAAGGAGAAAGGTTGGGAAGTGCAGCTATATATATGCAACCTCCAACTTAATAAAGATACAAGTAACATGGTTTTTGCTTGCTTTATTTGTTTTGCCTTTATTGAAACAATGAAACATTTTCCTTGTGGTGTGAGCTATTCAACTAACTATAACTATACAAAAGAGAGGTGGTCACCTCCACAACTATATTAATTATGCAACTTAAACTTTAATCAATTGCAACTTTACCACATATATTTTTATAGGGTTCGTCTAATATGGACATCTTAAAATGATACGCATGTGTGTTTGTCAAAAAAAAAAATGATACGCATGTGGACTTCAAAATTAAAAAATATAGCTATAACAATCAATGAATTCGTCAAAAAAAAAATCAATGAATAAATTTTTAGGTCTTTATTAGATAAAAGTATAAAAATAAGAATCTACCATTAATTTTTTTTTTAGGTCTTTATTAGATAAAACTATAAAAATAAATGAATAATTTTTTTTAAGACATATCCTCGATATGATTGAACACAAGTGGGCTCTAAGGAATTATAATACTTCAAATAGTAGTACATGATTGGGACAAAGATAATATATTTTCATCACATATGCACTGACCTGTTTTCTTGCCTTTGAAGTAATGGCAATATAGAAAGAATACGTGGTTAGCATCCTTTTGAATTTATCATAATCATCTACATAATATATCAACTAATAGTATCATCTAACACCATACATATTATTTAATGATATAAAATAAGGTGAGCGTTCGGATGTCATATTTGAATTTCTCTTTCGTTAATATGTTTTTATGTAACGACATATATTTTTAGGAGAGTTGATAACATGATTAACTTTTCAAAAAATATATTGAATTTAATTCAAACAGTCTTACATTTAGGAGATCAAATTTAGTGCGCCTACTAGAGATAAAAACCCTAATTACATGTTGAAAAGAATGTGCTTCAAATAAACGTGTTTAGTTGTCTTTAATCAGGAGTGTTAGATGAAACATGGAAAGAATAGAACACTCAAAAAGGTAATTTTTAGTGGTCTTTGCACTAGCTTAGTGAATAAATAATTTGATCATTTGATAGAGTAATTGCTTCTTTCTACGCACATACATATATATTAATCTATTGGTGAGTTAAGGAACGCTCAAAGAGTAATACTATAAACTTAAAAAATTCAATAAAACAATTAATTTACTTACATTTGACAAACTTAATTAACTCAACTACACTCAAACTCTTTAATTCCATGTGGATGCTCTATTGCTAGTGGTCTTTTAAGTTTAAAGATTTTCTCACCCTCTGTTTTTCATATTGTGCTTTGGGTGGCACTCTTGTTTTATATATGTGTGTGGTTTGGTTGTGGCCTTGTTTGCATAAATAACTTATTTTACAGATTATTATACAAGTGTTTATGAATAAGTTATATTTATAATACAAAATAAAATAGAGTCGAACTATTTTTTGTATTTTTTTAAAAAAAATAGCTAAACTTTATAACCACTCAAGCACAAGACGTACCGACCAAACGAAAGAAAACCAAATACATAACACTGAATTAGCAGGGTAAACCAACAAAAAGCTTGAACAAAAAAAATGTTACAAACACCAACACAACACTGAAAGATAAAGGTATAAGTTGTTTCTATAAGCTTATCAAGATCGTCTTATAAAAATAAAATGAAAACAATTTATTAACATCTCATAAGTTTTTTTAAAATCAATATATATCACAAATAGTATTTGTGAAATAAGTCAATCCAAAGAAGCTAATTATTTATGGGTACCCTATACTTACTTCTTCCTAATATATACTATTGATGTTTTTAGGAAAATGTATGGAGAGCTTAATATTATTAGTTTGATTATACCCCACTCAAAAGCAAAATTAGAAACCTAAGTGCAATACAATTACCAATAAAGGAAGGTTTTCACTCCCAACACAAAACAATAAAAAAGATCTAAAACATTAACCACAAAAAAGAAGAAGAAAATCAAATAGAGAGGACACACACAAAAAGAAGAAAATAAATTAAAAGAATATTGTTTTGGTAAGCACTTCCTGTATTCAGCTTTGTGTTTTTCTCCTGTGATCTGTAACTACTTCGTGTTATTTTTATATATATTTATGTTTACCAATTAAAAGAAAAAATATTGGAAAGGGAAAGAAGAAAAGAAAGCCTCGATAGATAAATACACGACATACAAAAACACAAATCTTAAACTTTGAAAATTTTGTACAAGAATAAATGCTCCACAAATCAATCAGTTAATTTGATACACTCTATTTGTAATTTTCAACCTTCTTTATAAGAGCACAAGTAAAGATCCATGTAAGATTGCACATATGTGCAAAAAAATCAAGAAAAATAGATGTGTGAAATTCCATCACGTGTCATTAGCAGAAGACTTTTTCTGAAAATAGATCGATAGATAGATAGATCGATAATTTTAGCGACCATAATTAGGTGGAGAGTACTCACAAACAACTTCAGTTTGCACTTCTCTTCTATGAAAGTTCCTATGACAACCACAAGCAGCACATGTAAGAGCCCCACTTGTTCCTTCTCCATTGCTAGCCATGAACTCTCTACAACCATCAACAGCATACCCTCCAATATTTGCTGCATGATTCTTTTGACACTCTCCATATCTAACATTTCTTGTAATCGAAGATGAAGTTTTAGCTACAACTTGTCTCTTCTTCATTATAAAATTCCTATATTCTACTTAATGATTTTATTTTTAATGATGGTTCTAGCTAGCTAGCTATGTATATATACAAGTGAGTGTGGCTAACCCTAACCCTAGTGTGTGAATTTGTGAATAACTTTTTTGGGTTAAGAAATTGAGAGAAAAATGGAAAGATCATGATTCTTTGTTGTATATTGAGCAGCCTTATTTTACTAACTATTTTAAATGATCATATATTTCAACCATGGAGGAGTGACGACACACATGGGACACCCTGGTCCCAAAGTATAAAAATTAAATAAAATTCTTTAAAGTATGTGTGGTACTATTATTCAATCGAAATATGACACGTATTAATATTTTACATCACAACTATGAAAACGGTGTGAAAGAGGATTGACCATAAAAGGTCACATGTTATATTTTTTTTATTTATATTTTTTGGTTTATAAGGGAGCCGATGATTAAATCTAGGATCTTTAATAGTTTCTCCGATAATTTTTATAAGGAGAATCGCACGTGCGAGTTCCCCCGCATATGGCTCAAGTGATGAAGGTTTGAAGACGCTCGACAACACTTTGAGAAAAAGATTTAGTCTTTTTTATAAGAAATTTTAATCAATTTTCAAATGTTTTAAATGCTTAATTTCACTTATGCTCTTATTTATTATGAGAGAGAATATTAAAAATACAGTAAGTAAGTTAGTTGAATTAAGAGTAATTAAATAAAGATATACATGAAATACATTTAAATTTATAAGTGTATTAAATGAAAATAACTATATAAAATGTGTTTCCTTGATCTGTGTAATTTTTTCAATGTGTTTTTATAAAAAAGATCGAAGAGAGAGTATAGTATTATTCAACCTCACACCATGTTTAATAACATAATGATATGAATTTCGTGTACGTAGTTCAGTTGATAACTATCAGAATTGATGTTTAAATTTTAAATTTTTCACTTTTTCATGTGAGTCTATCTAGGATAGTCTCCTACTAATCCTGCTTAAATATTAAAAATAGTTGTCCCTAATAAAAAAATAAATTTTTTTAAAAATTATCCGTAACAAAAAAACAAAATTATAAATAGTTTCAATTCTTAGATTTTTCAAAAAAATTATCGGTTTTGCTTAAATTTGAAATGAATATAACAAAAACTATATATGCAGAAAAAAATAGAAATATTAGGATTTGAACTTAAGACCAGCTGGATACACAAACATCATAGTCTATCACTAATATAATATTATAATTTTTTAAATATTTTTATTAGTATTTAAAAAGAATAAAATTTATTTATATTAGATTCACATCATCATAAAGGAAAGTGTTCAAATAGGAGCTGTAATGTGGTGCCCTCTATTTGAGAACCGGACAAAGACGAAAATAGGAACCAAATGAAGGGATGGATATACTTGTCTTTATACAACCCAAACCACCCTTAAATTGTCTAAAGATTTTCCTTTTTTCGAATTGATTGCTCACCTTGTCTAAAAGGACGTCTTCAAGAAGAAAAAAAAAAAAGATATGAATTATAAACATCGATTACTTATCCAAAACAATATTAAAAATTGAATATGTACATACATGTATGCGTAACGTGTTTTCTATTCTCTTTTTCTCATGTCCCCTTATAATCAAATAATTACGAGAGAATTGGACTATTACTAAATTGATATATGGATCGCAAAAAACTTAAAATCATCAGGCAGCTCGCGTGTGATACACTGCAAGTGCACGATTTTATCGTGTAGTAAAAATATTGAGTCAACAAAAAATTGTGAAATACTAAATATGTTTTCTAAGATGCTTAGCTAGAAATATTGTCGACTTTAAAAGGTTCGATATGATGCACAATTTAGAAAAGATTTAATATAAAATAAACATCCTAAAATTGTGGGTTTATCACAAGAATATATTTTCACATTCCAATTTTTATTTTGCTATGCAGAATTATTTTAAAAACAAATCTAAATGTGAGGTACTAAATTAATGTAACATCATGTCCCTTCTCGGGGTATGTAGAAAATCACGAGTTATTCTAAATCAATATTCTCCAATTCTCATGGAATATCATATTGCAAGAATCTTATATATAAGAACAATTATCCTATATATCACTTCAAACATATTTAGACTATTCTCATGTTTCAAAGTGTTTGTCCAACCATATATAATTCCTAAGGGAATACTCATTATAAAAATAAAAATAAAAATTCTTAAGGGAATACTAACAAGTGCCCTAGCGACACTTGTTGAAAAAGTAAATAAAGAAGTTTCATTCAATATATACTTTTTTTTTTTAAGCAATTCAATATATACTTATTGAAAATGTAAAATATTTTATCTTTTACATTAATTCGATATTTTATTTCCATTTTTAGCATAAAGTGCTATGAACCTAAAAGACTCTAACCAAAAAAAAAAGGTGCTATGTGGACGGTCGTTAGCATGACCATATTGCGATTATCCAACTATAATTGAACTCGAACAAGGTTCATTCATGCACTGGACTGGGTCACCGGGTCCACTAGCCCTAAGGCAGACCGTAACATGAAATCGTCCTAAAGGCATATAGAAACAAGGCCAAATGGACCACCACAAGTCGTTGGATCAATGGTCTTAGACAATCTCTCTACACCTGTCCAAGATGACAGTTCCAATAAAAGGTTTTGAGACATAGAAATCCTAATTCTCACATACACGGTGCTTTCTTATTTGATCGTCAGAATGTTTGTAGATACATAGTCCACCATTAGGCATTGGTAATCAATTGTCCATTATCATCATCGACTCTTGTAGTTATTTCAAGCTAGAGATCCTCTGAGTTCCCAAAGGATCGGGAAATAAATGAACATAATAAAATAGGGAAACCAAAGTTATACATAACCTTAAATATATAAATTTTAAAGGTTTTAAACCATAAAAACTAAAGGCACATAATAATACATAATTACTTAGGATTGATCGATATTCAATCCAAAAGCAAACAACTCAAAATGTTTTCTCTAGAAAGGGTGAAGATAAAATCCATGGTTGCATTTTCAGTCTCTTTAGATCTAATAATTGTTGCATTATTAACATTCTATTTTTGATGAGTTGGTTTTGTTTAATTAGGAGAGGCGATAGAATTGATTGATACATATTCATTCAATGTATCCATTTCATAATTTTGATTGTTAGCTAGTGATCCAACAATTTTCCTGAAAGAAATTAAAGAGCAAAATTTGATACTGCTATATAATTGGGCTAATAATAATAATAATAATAATAATAATAATAATAATAATAATAATAATAATAATAATAATATCCGGTTCTAACAACCCTAAAACAGAGTGTGAGTACTTGTTTGTGATGATCCGTCCATAGTCACATAATTCTCTTGATATTTTTTCAAATTGCGATGGTATGTGCATACCGGTTCACGGTATTTTTACGAATTGGTTCGCACAAATTCTCCTCTTTGTGGAAACCAGTGAACCAATGCGAGAGGAAGTGAACCGTATGTGAAGTTTGGAGAAAGAGAACGTCTCTTGCAAAATACACCAATAAAAAGAAATAAGAGAAAGATAAGTGAAAGAACGTCTCTTGTACTTTTTTCCAATTTGTTTTTTATATATAAATATCATTTTGCCGTTCAAAAAAAAAAGTGAAAATAAAATAAATTTGAGAAGTCGGCACTGGTTCAACTACTCTAACCTTTCAACCTTTTTTGTCCTATTAATTAAATATTACTATCTCCGGTTTTTTTATAAGAGACAATTAGATCAATAAGAGGCTTTGCGTATTGGAGATAACATTGAGCACAAGAAAAGAAAGTGATAGGTATGCGTATTGGAGATAACCAATGTGTACCAATATACTTACTTTTCCTTGGATACTTTAAAGGGTAGTTTACAAGAAAATGCTTTTAGGCAGGTTTGTCCTTGAGAATTTGAAATATGTACTTTCTATTTTAATTTTTTTTATAAAGCATACATGCTTCTACAATAGAATGAATACTATTACTCTCTATTTGAAAAAGAAATTGAGGAAATAATATTTGTATATAAACCATTAGATCAAAAATATGTGTTAATATTTTAATTATAAAAATATGAAAAAAAGTTGATCAATGATTAAGATGTATAAATTGAGTGAAATTGAGAGAAAAAAATTTGATAAGATCATTTCTCTTCGTACACTACTTACATGCACAACAATTTAGTACCCTAAAAATACGAAGCAAATTTACTATCCTAAGATTTTTCACAATTTTAGCACAGTTTTGATTTAAGACCGTCCAATTTAAAATATATATGGTTGAGATATTTTAAGTGATTTTATAATTTTATTAATCTCAACCATCCGATTATTAATTAACGTTTGCGATTAAAAAAAAAACAACAAAACTTTGTACTTATTTACTTCAGCATATCACAATCCCTAAAAACATAAGATATTGTGCAATCACACACCCTAAACATGATCAGAACCGACACTAGTATTGAGTGTAACCTTCAAAATTTAACACCATGCAAGTAAAAATCAATTACTAAGGTGAGAATAAGTGATTTGATTTTTGGTCAAACACATTGGTTGAATTGTTTAAGCATAGTCATATAGCCAAAATGGTAGTTGCTCATTCTATATCTGATGTGGGTCCAATTTGACACTAGAAAGGAAGGTCGATGTGTGGCCCTTTCAACTGTTGCAACAACTCTTGGATTTAATTACCTAAGATTCTAATAATCTTAAGCCATTCCCCACACTCATTTATGAATAACCACTTTTTTTTCATTTTTCATGGGACCAAAACAAGGACAATCATGACTTTTCAAAATTTCAATTTCTGCCACGACAAGAGATAGCTAAAACAAAAATTCACACAGTACATTTGTTGTAACATGGCAATTACCAACTAGAATTTAAAGTAAAGAGTAAATGTAAATAAAGACATGACATTAACCACATTCCACAGAATGCTTATTTCCCAATGGCATACACTGTGATCTCCTATATAATACTAGTAGTATATGCATAAGGGGAAGTTTCACGTACTGAATTAGAACAATACATTAATTTTTTTTTTACGCAAAAACAATACATTAAATTAAGAGCAACTGTGTATAAAAGTATTGGGCTTATGAATCTTGGTACTTATATGTTACTCAACATCAATACGAGACTTTAACTCACTTGATATATCTTATTTCTTCCTCAAGTGTGAGTTAATTTGCATATGTGAACCATCATGCACCACTCACTTATTGCTTTCCCATCAATTTGATCGAGCTCTAATACCACTGTTGGGCCGTGAGAGGGAGCCTCACTAGATTAGATTGACACACTGGACTAAGAGCAACCACACAAGTGACTTAGACACCACATCTCCAATCAAAACCATAAGACATAAAGTTTATATGTCATCTCACTTATGTGTTGCTCAACATCAACTTTTTCAACGACTTTAACTCACTTGATATATTTCAACAATTGTTGCTCTCGATACTTCTCCAGACAACAAGTGGCAAGTTGGTTTGGCTTGATGAGATTTTTGAACTATTCTTATCTTGAAAGTCTTCCTAACAATGGAGTCAGGCAAAATGTATTTGGATCGATGCAGAAAATAGGAATAATTGTTAAAATTTAAATATGAGTAGTTAAACTTGCGTTAATTTAAAATGATATACAAAAGGATATACAAAATATGGACTCATATATTTAACGTTCGAAGATTTTCGCGTTAATGGTATATCCAAATCACTTGTGTTAAATATGTTTGAATCTCAACTCCAAAAGATAGTTCATATGATGAGGTTGCTTTCATATATTTATATATTCAACAGTCCAAAAACTTAAATAATGTAAAACTTCAAAAAAAACTCCAACAACACAACTACATATTCAACAATTTGTGCATTGCTAACCCAACACTTTCACAACCATTCACATACATAAGTCGTGCACATAACTTTTATTATCAATAAACCCATACACCAGATTATTTTTTCTTTTGTTTAAAGTCATTGCAGAGAATAAAAGGTAGAAAAAATGATTCATCAAACTTATTTTTAATGTACCAAAAAAAAAACTTATTTTTATAGAATTAAGTTGAAAAGTATGTGTCAGTACCTGCTGTGAACTGACATGTTTTGTTCGCACACCAGCACTTTGCAAACATATATAGGAGGAGCAAGTGGACAACAACAACATTAAAAAGACAGATTGTATAGAAAAGAAAAGCGGTTGTTTTACCCATAATCTGATTATTTATTGAAAAAAACTTAGTATTATTGGTTCAGTGAATGGTGGGAGCTGGAGTTAGAAGAAGAATAGAAATGTCAAATTAAGATAAGTTTGATGTTGAAAGGTTTGGATTCTGAAGAGTGTTATAATATGATGAAAGAAGGAATTATGAGTCTCCAACAAGTAACCCCATTTCCAAAAGTGTAGAACTAGAAAGGGACCAACATACAATGAGGCAATAACATGTGCAAAATATGAGAAAGTGACAAGAGGACACTTGCACATGTGCTTGTCAATTAGAAGCGTGCACGTAGTTTACATGCATCATACAAATTCATTTTAAATTTTTATGCGGCCAATCTTCATTCTGGTAAAGAATTATTCCATTATATTATTATCTTTTAAAATTTGGATCACATCAATCAAAATCGCAATAGTGAGTTATTAGGGCTAACAGTTAAAAAAAACAGCTTAATTAGGTTAGCTGGGAAAATAGTAAAGGAGACTTGCAGATTAGAGATCTTTTAGCACTAAATCTAGTGTTAATTGGTAAGTGGAGATGGATATTAATTTTTGGAGGTGTAGGTCTTTGGAGAGATATTCATGACTTCCTTCTAGTTCGATTTTTGGATGGGGGAAACCACATTAGGCTTTAGTTTGAAAGACTTTTTCAAGTTTCGGCTCAGAGTACTAGTAAGGTGGAGGAGACATATAGTTGGCTTATTTGGTTCTTCATCATATCACAGTTGAGGAGATGATTTTTTTTTTTACAAGGAAAGCAAAGGTTGCTGTCAAAAGTGCGGAAAAGTTGGGCTCCTTGAAAAGTGGTGGTCTTCTCTTGGCAATTATCTATCTTCGTGGTGTCATTGAGGATGTTGATTCTTTGTGTTTGTTTTGTGGGCTTAAGTCTTAGTCACTTGAACATATATGGCTTAATTAGTCTTTTGGTCCCTTAAAGACATTTTAGGTTTCACAATGGTCCCTTAAAGAAAAAAATGTCCGGATTGGTCCCTTAAAGACACACCCGTTTCTCAATTGGTCCTTTCTGTCAATTTTTTATAAAAAACGTTAGTTTTAATTGACTGGATTGTGGATGCCATTAAGTGTAAGTGGTCTACCAAAAACCTTATTAATTTTTAAAATTTTAACCATTGGAATTTTTTGTTATATTTGGAGTTAAAATTTAAGGGAAAGGACCAATATGACAAACATATATGTCTTTAAGGGACCAATCCGGGCATTTTTTTCTTTAAGGGACCAATCTGAGCCTTTTTTTCTTTAAGAGACCATTATGAAACCTAAAATGTCTTTACGGGACCAATAGACTAATTAAACCAACATATATTCATTTTTTGTAGTCTAAATACTAAATTCATATTAGTCTGGTATGACATTTTTATGCGGTTGTCTTTTGAGTTGGTTTCTCCTTGTGGTATTCTTAAAATTTTGGAGAGTTTTTTTGAGAATGGGCATAGGTAAGTAAAGTAGATATATGTGATTGTTAATTAATTTGGCATGCTATATTGTGCGGACTATTTGAAAATTTTATATTTCTCTAGTATTTAAGCTAAACTATTGTAGCCTTAAAGATAAACCTTTTGATTCAATAAAATTATAGAGAATTTTCTCAAGTTTGGTGGATTCCAAATTAATTACATTTCTGGTGGATTACCAGAGCTTTATTTGACAGGTTTGTCGCTTGCGAACCTTTGTTTTGTTATAGGATTAGCGCTTGTTATTTCTTCCCACTTTCGTACTGCGTCAGTTGTCATCAGAGCAGGTTTCCCCTGTTCTTTCGTGAACGTGATTCAGCCATAGGAGATCAATCTATTACGAGGACAGAATGTGGCGGTTTAACGACGATGATTAAAGCTCTATCAAATCAGATAGCGACGTTGACGACTAAGGTGGACGACATTGATAACATCAACAACTGAAACAACAACCGCAACAACAGGGGAGGAGAACCAATTCCGATTATTAGGGCTCGTAATAACAATCATACTATTGTTACGTACATAAAATTAGGGAGGTGAGAAAGCAAATTAGGGAGTGCGCGCCAGAAAGATATCCCAAGACCCAAACAGAGCGGTCTGGTCCAAGCAAGGGGTTTTTTTAAAACTGTCCATGGAAGAGGTGTTTTAAATAAATACAAAACTGCTAAGGAATAATTTTTGCATTAAAAATATAGTATTATTTTAGAAAAAGTTGATTATACCAAGTTTAAGATAATTTTACTATTTTTATTTCTTTAACAAGTGGTTAGCAACATGGTCACAAACAAGTGCAATATCAAATGGCATACCCCTTCGCAAATTCAGCGTACTCAAGAGTTTCTGTAGAGAAATTGTTCACACCGAACGAAAAGACAACAAAAGTACGGACTGGTTGGCTAATTTTAGCCTTACTTCAATTTTTTGGAACCTTATTATTATGAAGTCCCCTCCTAATGAGTTTAGACGACTCCTATTTGATGATATTTCCAAGGCTTGCATACCTAGAAACATTGGTTTAAGTTCTTAATTTCTTTTTTGGGCTTCGACCCTTTTTTTTAAAAAAAAAGAAAAGTTGCTCAGCAACACTACTCCACGACCCAATGAAATAAGATGGTTTCTCTCCCGACCCCCCTCATTTCTTTTCTACCCCCTGAATTTCCGTTTTTGCCCTTGGGGGGTACTTCGGTTTATACGAACTGATTTTTTTAGTCATGCTAAAAAATTTCGGTTTATATAAATCGAAATATTGTGTTCCAAAATTTTTTCCAGCTTTCCTGCATAAATTCTGCATGAGACCCTCAACTTCCACAATTTATTTGAAATACTAAACGATGTCCGATTTGAGTATATGACCACTCGTTGGAAAGCTTAGGGTGTCAAGAATACAAATATAATTTTTGTTTTGAGGGTTAACTATCCAATTGGTTCAGTTTGACGAAATAATGGGTACTGGTACAGAAACAGAGCATAACTTTTTCTCAAACTTATAGGTAGATTTTCTCATACTATACTTAATGAAATTTAACAATTCCGGTGTCAATCTTGTAGTAAAATTTGTCTTCTTTACACTGGATAAAAAATTATTAGCATACGACTTATATTCAGAGAGCTATGATAAATTTACCACAGGTATCTCTATAACATTTTGCAGAAACTTTTCTCAAACTTGTAGGTAGATTTTCTCATACTATACTTAATGAAATTTAACAATTCCGGTGTCAATATTGTAGTAAATTTTGTCTTCTTTACACTGGATAAAAAATTATTAGCATACGACTTATATTCAGAGAGATATGATAAATGTACCACAGGTATCTCTACAACATTTTGCAGAAACTTTTCTCAAACTTGTAGGTAGATTTTTTCATATTATACTTAATGAAATTTAATAATTCCGGTGTCAATCTTGTAGTAAATTTTGTCTTCTTTACACTGGATCAAAAATCATTAGCATACGACCTATATTCAGAGAGATATAATAAATTTACCACAGGTAGCTCTACACGAATTTTCACATAATTTTTCCTTCTTTTTGGGGGGTATATGTTATTTCGGTTTATATAAACCGAATTTTTTTTCCATGTTTAAAAACTTCGGTTTATATAAACCGAAGTTTGTTGGCAAAAAATTTTCATACCGCGTAGGGCAAAATGAGATTTTTGGGGGGTAGAAAAGAAATGAGGGGGGTCGGGAGAG
This sequence comes from Trifolium pratense, assembly GCF_020283565.1. Taxonomy (NCBI): domain Eukaryota; kingdom Viridiplantae; phylum Streptophyta; class Magnoliopsida; order Fabales; family Fabaceae; genus Trifolium; species Trifolium pratense. Next base: position 48,931,175 of record NC_060061.1, read on the forward strand.
AAAACTTCATGAAATAATAGAGGGAGTAAGAGGTGTAGAAAACAAATTAAAAAACACTATTTACGATTCTGTTGGAGGGAGATTTTGTGGAAAGGATTTTTGATGGCTCGGTCTTCAATTTTATATATTTGATTTGATATTTTTAAAAATTGAGAAAATAAGAAAAATTAGCGTAAACAATTAACTCGAGCACAAAATCACATAGCATACCAAATTAATTTTAGAATTCAATTAGGGATTTTCTCTTGCCACCTCATTTTCTCGCGTGCACCCTCCGAATTTATAATAATACCCCTGTTCGCTACTTAGGTAGCAGAATATCTTACCAATTTTGTTTTTTTTATGATGTCTGTTATTTAAGTAGTAGATGATATTTTTTAAAAATTTCTTATTTTACGTCCACTACTTAAGTACTGAAAAAGCATAAATAAAAACATATAAGGCGTGTGAAAAATAAATAGGATAGCATAATAATATCTCATTCAACTACTAAGACTGGGAGGGGTTCGCCCATTCTTAACACATTTTTAGAGTGGTTTTGCCTTCTATGAAGAACTTAATCCATTATAATTAAATTGATTACAATCACTAAGATATACTTCATCGGTTCCTTTTTAAGTGTCTTTTTGGAATAATGATACAAAATTATCAAAGTGTATTTTTGGATATGTTCTTCCTATTATACTCTTATTTTAATTTAGCAATAAATTTCTATTTTTTTTCACACGCTTTCTTTTTTCAATAAATTTAATATGTTATGTACCCAAAAAAAATTATTTAAAAAAACGAACTTTAGTTTTCCAAATATATAACATTAATTAGTTTTATTGAAAAAGATAAGAGTTATAGGCAAATGGTATAATTGACAAATCATACCCTTAACGGTTTAATAAATGACTATTTTATTCTTATTTTTAAGCTATAATCTTTTTATTGTATTTATCTTATATTTTTTTAAAAAACAAAATTTTTGAAATTGTTGAGTTGATCGTATTCATCACATTTGTTACTATATTTTTTATTGTATTTATCTTATATTTTTTCTCTTTTTTTTAGTGAGATTGTTGAGTTGATCATATTCATCTCTTTGATTGCTATTTTTAAGCATATATATATGATTTGTTTTATTCCTGTTTTTCAGCCAATCCTATTTTTTTATTGTATTTATTTTATATTCTTTTAACATTTTTTATATAATTTTTAGTGAAATTATAATAAAGGATATAAAATTTGGAATGTGATTAAAACTAAAAGGATAAATTAGTAAATTTAGTAGTAATCAATTTTATTATTTTATTATATTATATTATATATTATTATTATTATTATTATTATTATTATTATTATTGTTATATATTGTATTATTATACTAGTAGATTATAGTAGAAGATTAGAAGTTGATAAAGGGGAAAAAAACAGAAAAAGAAAAAAAAAAGGAAAAAAAACAGAAAAAAGAAGAAGAAAGCGACAGAGGTAGTATAAATGCAATGAATTAATTTGATAACAAAAAATCACATCTTACTCGATTAATAGAAACGTAATCCTTTTATATCGAAAATAAAGTTTCTTCCTTTTTTTTACTGTACTGTTCTGTGATGATGTAGTGAACGCTGTTTCAATCTCATCAGGTACCTTTTTCTTCCTCAATTCATCATCAATTCTTCACTACCCAGTTGCTAATTTTATCTTCTTTTTTGTTTAGTTCAAATATTTTCATGTGTTTCTAATTTTTCATTATACTTTATGAATGCTGAATATTGAAGCTGAGACTTTTTTTTTTGTTGTGTTTGATTTTTTTGTGACTAGCTTTGAATTGGGTCAACACAGGTTGAATTTCAAAGGTCATAGTGGTTTATAGTTGAAACTTTATCTCATCAACGTTTTCTACAAGTTGGGATTTTTTTTCAAGTCAATTTGCATGAAAGGTGTTTGAGATCTTGTCAACAATATTGATGGTTGAGATTTCATTAGTTGGTTAGGTTGGTATTGTCCTTTGACTTGAGGGATTTGAGATATGGACACCCTTTATCATATTTGTGTTGTGTGTTTGAGGTAATAACATATATACTTTGAGACACTACATCATATTAGTATTTGTGTTGTGTGTTTGAGGTAATAGCATATACCCTTGGAGACCCTTTATCGGAATATTTGTTGATGACAGACACAATTGGTCGAACTCTGTGATCAAGTGTTGTGTTTCTGTTGCATTTAACCGGATTTGCTTAAGTTGGACAACCTTAAAATGTCAGAGAAGAGTATGGTTCCGTCTAGGTTTATGTTTTGTGTGATGGTTATTTCTATGTTCCTATTGGTCTTGTCTACCATTTTCCTACTTCAGTTTAGCAGCCATTCTTTGATACCTAGATCAGTTTTAGAGCTTATTATTGTTAATAACTCGTCGTTTTACTTTACGCCCGATTTCAAGAAAGAACAAATCATGCTTCCTACATACCCTTCTGATGATTTAAAAGTTCAAACATTAAAACCTAGAGATTCTGATTGGAAAGTTTCTAATTCAAGTCAGAAGAGAAGTTCTGTAGAACAGAAGAATAAGAAGATGAACAGGGTATGTGATCCAACTCGAGCTCTGTTGAAAGTATTCATGTATGACTTGCCACCGGAATTTCACTTCGGGTTATTGGGTTGGAAGGGAAGTGTAAATCAAACGTGGCCAGAGGTGGGTAACCCCAGCCGTATTCCACGCTATCCCGGTGGATTGAATTTGCAGCATAGTATTGAATACTGGCTCACACTTGATCTTCTATCATCAAACACTGGAAAAGCTGGTCAACCTTGTACTGCAATTAGAGTGCAGAATTCAAGTCAAGCAGATATAATTTTTGTGCCGTTTTTCTCGTCTTTGAGTTACAATCGGCATTCCAAGATTCAAGGGGAGGGACAAGTTAGCGTTAATAAAATGTTGCAAGACAGATTGGTACATTTCTTAAAGGGGCGGAAAGAATGGAAACGCTCGGGCGGGAAGAATCATCTAATTGTAGCCCATCATCCTAACAGCTTGGTGGATGCAAGAAGAGACCTGGCTTCTGCTATGCTCATACTTGCAGATTTCGGTAGGTATCCTGTTGAGTTAGCAAATATCAAGAAAGATATAATAGCTCCATATAGACATTTGGTGGGTACGATACCAAGTGCTGAATCACCTTCATACGACGAGCGTCCCACGCTGGTTTATTTCCAAGGGGCGATATACAGGAAAGATGTAAGTTTCTATGACACTTGTGTTATATGTTTGATGCATATCATTAATTTACTTTATTATGAATGTCTAGTGTTGATATTCATCTATGAACTTTATTGGTAATTGATTGTGCTGCAAACTGCCTGGTTTCAATTGTATAATGGGCGTAACATGTTTGATATCAAGCACTAAATAACTCGAACATTCTACCCATACCAATGCACACACAACACACCTTGAGCCTGATAGGGGTGTAAACTTTAAAGGCAGGGTTTTATCTTAGGTTCTTGCATAGTTGCATTCTCCCACCCAGGCACCACCTTGTCACAAATTTTAAGTATAGAGAACTGGCACATGAAAATATTTTATTCTGTACCTCTTTTAGGAACAATCTCTTCTCCTTCTCACAAATTTTAAATTAGAGGCATGTTATGTTTAAATGACACATGCATCCCTTTATTTCGTTAAAGAAATTGCTGTTCTCTTCCCTTTTTTAATAGATATAGAAGATTTTGTCCAAATACATATATATACAGGAGTGTGTCAATTAAACAGAATGAAGAGGAGCTGTGAGCAATTTGTCCAACAAATAAGGGTGATGAGTGTTCATGTAAACATAGAGGTGTGTTTGCTATTTATGCGCCAAGTGCACCTCTCTGAGGGTGTAGTCTGTACACCATATGTTTATTGAACTTGAAAAACCATTCAAAATATAAATATCAGTGCAATTGAGCTGATTCTCATGAATATACAATACATTGACTGAATATACAGTCATGTAGAACACAAACAAGAATAGGGAGGACCATTATAGTGTGTATACAAAGCTTTCAATTTTGGTCTTACGAGATCATATTACATTTCCATGCTGCCAATGTCAAATATAACTTTGATGGTTTTATTTTTATTTGTGTGTGCTGATTTTAGTAAATATTGTCTTTGACATCTATTGGTATATATTGAGCACATGATAAGGATCAATTTATTGGAAACTGCAACACATCCTGATACCATTGCTTTATAAAACTCATTGTGCTGACATGATTTCTGCAGTCTTTTTTTATCAGTTATACTTCACTTAACAACTTTAATGTATTCTCGAATATGCCAGATAAATTTTTCTTAACTTTATTTGGTTGAATATCATGTTGAAATCACAGGGAGGAATTATTCGCCAAGAACTGTATTACCTCCTCAAAGATGAGAAAGACGTGCACTTTACATTTGGGAGCATAGGTGGAAACGGGGTTAATCAGGCAAGCCAGGGCATGTCCATGTCCAAATTTTGCCTTAATATTGCTGGAGATACCCCATCATCCAATCGACTTTTCGATGCTATAGTAAGCCACTGTGTTCCCGTGATCATCAGTGATGAAATTGAGCTACCATTTGAAGATGTTTTGGATTACTCAGAGTTTTCCTTATTCGTTCGCGGCACCGATGCCATAAAGAAAGGCTACTTACTTAAATTCCTTCGGTCAATCAAGCGCAAGGAATGGACCAAGATGTGGGAAAGATTGAAGGAGATTACACATCACTTTGAGTATCAATATCCATCCCAATCCGGGGATGCAGTGAACATGATTTGGCAGGAAGTTGCGCGTAAGAAATCTTCAATGCAGTTCAATTCACACAGGAAGAACAGATACAATAGATCTCAGCGTCTTGTCAAGACTAACTGAAATACTGAGATTCTGTTTTGTTGAATTCATTTGACCTTGGTCATATTCAACATATCAATGGGAGAGAGATAGACCTTGTCAGAAATTTGCAACTAGCAAGTTTTGTACCCTCCCTTTTCACTCTTTTTTTTTTTCTTTAACTATGTTGTTCATCTTGTTTATAAAATTTTCAAGTCAAAACACGCCGCATTATTTGTCCACTGTTTGGTATTTGAATTCGAGCAAATAACGAAAGGTATTTTCCTATTAATGAAAGTTGGCTACATGGATCAAACAATACAATATATCTTCTGTATATATGTATCAATTATTCCAAAAAGTTACAAAAGAAGCCATAAATTTTCAGCACTTCTTTTACCAGGTTGAAGTGATGTTATTGTATAAATGGTGATATGGATGATCAAGATTTGCTTTATCCACTGGTGAGGTATTGGAGTTTAACCACCATTGATATTCAAAGAAGCAGGTCTGCAAGGTTAGAATTGACTGCCAATATCATATTTTAGAGTGAATCCCAATGTTTGGCTTTGATATTGAAATTGTAGGTCATTGTCAAGTTACAGGGTGGTAGGGTTTATTTATGTACAGAAAGTTTAGACGAGTTGGGTTCTGAGGTTGGTTCTGAGGTCAGGGAAAGCCTTAATTCCGAAGGTATGTATAGATTATCCATCAAGGAGCTCCATAGATCGGCAGCGGAAGTTGAACCTATGCCTTATAGGATATGAATCAACTTCTTATCAACCGAACCAACCTTATTTGGCGTGGTAGCTAGGGTGGTTTGGCAATACATACATAGATTAAATTTTGCTATTACTTTAAATCATTGAATTATTGTTTCAAAATAAATAAATATAAATTTAACAAAAAATATAAACCTTTAAAAATTCAAAAAAACTGCATTGCTATATCACCTATTTGTCAGCTTATTATTCAGCATAACACTTCACCAAAACTAAGCCTAAAATTCAATAGTGGGGAAATTGTCTAAAATTTAGTTGTGGGATTTTTTTTTTAAAAAAAATGAAGACTATTTTCAAAATTAGAAATAGAGTTTTTAAAATCGTGAATCATCAAAATATAGAAGACCAAAAATATATTTAAACTTATTGTAAATTAGTCTCTAAAGTTCAATATTTTAAATCAACTTCCACTATACAATAAGATGATTATCTATTTCTTAGTCAAAAAAAGATGATTACCTATTTCCTTAAGGCGTTACAGTAGCTGTATTAAGCAGGAAACAGTATTATTTTCACATAGAAATTTCACTATATTTTGTATTTGATAGCCAACAATATTATCAAACTATCCAACTATTTGTCACATTATCTATAATATCTCTACACAATCAGAAATTGTGCTGATACAAAGATGAGCTTTCAGCCTCAATTCTTTACCTGACAGATAAACTCAACTAATAAACTAACCAACCTTGGAAGAACATATGCTAATAAAGGACATTGCCAAAGCATTTCAGCTTGGAATTGGATCCCCTCCTGCTCTTTATATCATGTCATCTCTATAGTTTTGATCTAACGGTTGATATTCACACAAGAGAAAAGTAAAATAGTTCAGAAGAAAGAAAAAAATGTGTGAATTCAATGACCGAGATTAGCGCAAAATTAAAGGCAGGAGAGAAAGTGCAGGAGACGATCCGGATCCTTTCAGCTTCTATTGTGAATTGGGTCTGACCCTTTTTTGACTGTCCTTTTGTTTGATTGATTAACATCAAATGTCATTGAAGGTGAAGGTGCCAAATCCATCTTTGATTCCAAACCTTCCATTGCAACAAAATGTAATTTCCTCTTATCCCATCTTAAAGCAAGATCTTTGGTTCTCAAACCACATGCAATATATGGTTGAGAAGCTAACATCCCAACACAAACTAAAATAAAAAATAATCCTTTGAAAACCAAGAAACTCATTTTCTTTTTTCTATTGAAAATTGGGAGGAACAATGAAAAAAAGAAACTTAATTAATAACCTACTTCTTATTGCTCATGGTTATATATATCTTCTATGAGATTATGAAGTGTTAAAGCAAAAAAGCATAAGAAGAGTAGAACAATATATGTAGGGAAGTTTTAGATTCATTTCAATCATAAGCATGCTATAGAAGCAATTTAAGGCTGTTTTAGAAGACTGACAAGTTTGAATAAAAAGTTACAAATGGAACAATATCCTATGGAAGACAAGTATCTTTTCATTCATCAGTTTCCTTACATTCCTTTCAATTTTCATTGTCTTGCTCTTTTACACCAAATAAAGACCAAATCTTTGTCTTGTAGTAACACTTTTTTTTTTGGACAAATTGTAGTAACACTTTGTTGATCTGCCAAGTCATCTCACCTTGGATTTTTCATCAATTAATTTCTTTGAAACATTTTGCATCTGTGAAATGTTCCATGAAATTGGTAGGTTGAAGGTCATGACCGAGGTTTGAACTCTGACTATTTTATTTGTGTGTAAATTTATGATGACTTTGCAATTTCGTCTACAAAAAAATTGTGCAAAATATATAATTAATTGAATCATACTAGTAAATAGACCACATTTCACAAAAAAACAAAAAAGTCCAAACCAATTATCTGGTTCATCAACCGAACCACAAATTTTAAAAGGTTCAATTTATGAAAATATTGAGATTTTCTTTTGACACCCTACTAATTTTTTCATGTGCCCTACTGTTTACACCGATTTTTGGTAACGTAAACATAATTATCCATTGTTACTTTAAGACCCGGATAAAAGTCCTTCGCTAACTGCAGGATCCGATAAGAATCCTTTTTTTGAAGTGTTCGTTCAAGTCTCGGGATTTATGATGTAATTCATGCGTCTTTAAGAACAAAATCATTGTTCTTTTTAGTGTTAGAATCGTATCCAACAACTTTTAATAACAAGTTGTCTCACGACAACATAATAGAAAAAAATACTCAAGTGAGTATTGAAAAGAAAGAAAAATAAAGAAGACGAAAAGGAATGCATAATTGCAAAAGAAAAAGGAAAATAAAGCAAGAACAAAGCAATATATTAAATTGCATGAAATGTAAAGGGTGGTTGGAATCCATTCCTATGCACTCCTTGAACCCGTTTGCTCCGTGGCGTGGGCATTGCAGAGTTTTTAGAAAATGAGATTCAACCTTTTGTACATAGAAATTACAACTATTTATAGAAAGTAGAAAATAACTTCCTACATCTTAGATTTTGACAAGTGTCTTATATTTAATAACTTCCTATATCTAAGATTGACACATGTCCCTTTAAATAACTTCCGATAACTTCTTCGTAGGAGTTGTTTGCTTGATCGAAGAACCATGTCAATATTCGACTCTTTGAATAACTTCTTCCGATGTCTTAAAACATAGGTCACTTCTTGTTGAAAATGAAGCCTTCGACAACAAAATAGTTTAGTCGAATTCCACTAAATATGGCTAACTTCGACAAATCACGTTCCATGCCTAATCGAAATGAGTTTTTCTTCTATTCAGATTATAACACCAAGTCGAAATGAATATCACCGATATTATAATTTTGGTGTCAACACCTACAAAATTATAAAAATAGCTTTGTTTGCTACTTAAGTAGCGGATTCTAAGTAGCAGACGTGTAAAATCTTGAAATTATCATGTTAGGGATTTTTTTTTTCCCTCAAATTTTCCATTTTCATATCGTCCGTTACTTAAGTAGTGGAAGCGTAAAATAAGAAACTAGAAGGGTGCGCGATAAGTTGGGATGGTGCCAAAAAAAATCTTCAAAATATTTGTAGATGTTGGGTTATGCAAATGGTTCGACCCACATTGGAATTATAGATATAACATATCCAGATCTTGTGCAGTTACTGCTTGCACGCAATTATACATTTTTTTTACACAATAGTTATACATTTTTTTTTTTTGAAAACTTGGTATTCGGCTCTAGGACCGACTAATCCAAGGGAACCAATCCAACCGCCCACTTGTGGGGGCCCCATTTAAAGCCAGAGTTTTTTTTGCTTTGTATAGACTTAGCCCACTGAAATTGACACCAGGGGAAATCGAACCTGAGACCTTGAGAGGAGCATACTTCAAGGACCCAAGTCAACACCACTGGACCAATCCCAAATGGGTTCAGTTATACATTTCTGACCGTCCAATTTCAATCTTTATTTAAGTTTTAAACCGTGCGATTGATATTAGACGGTCAGGAATAGGTAACTGCAAGTCCGATATATACACACAAAAGAATAAAAGATGGTTTAGTAAGGTTTTAAGACAGAGATTAGTCATCGGCAAAAATGAATGAATATTTCACATCGATAACAAGAAACATAAAAGGAAATTGAACGAGTCGGTTTGTAAGTGTGTTTTTCATAGAAATAGAACGAAATGACTATCATATACATACTCAACCTCAAATTTCAGTGGAAAACAAAATATGTAAGAGGCATTGCCCAAATTAGATTGGTATGACAACCAAAACAAAAATAAAGGTACAAGTCAGTGACCCATTTAGAATGTTAATGACATAGAGACAAAAAAGATATCAAAAGTAGAGAATTTTGGAAGAAGGTACGGAATAGAAGAAACCATTCCTGAAAATACATACCAACCAATACCAGGCTTTCATGTTTCCAGCACTTTCTTTATTCTAACAGTCTTTAGAATTCCAAGCTCTTCAATCTATGCCATAAAAAAACGTAGTCATGGTTCATTGTGCTCTATGGAATTCCTTTATGCTTTTTTTTACAAATTTTTTTAATTACTACTATTTTTATTATAAAATTTATTTGGTCACGCAAGGTGTGTTATTTTTTTTTTAATCGAATTTTCTCTATATACAAGAGGCAAAAATCAAACCCCTAAGTAACTTCTTAATTAAGGAGTTTTAATTTTTTACCATCTAGATTAATCCATTGTTGGAAATTATGTACTTTTCTATGTGTTGTGAATTCAAACCTCTTCACAAAACAATAATCACAAGAGAGTGGATCATAGAATTCCAAGCGCAAAACAAGCAAAATACGAGCGCAAAATCTCAAACAAGAACAAGTAAAGAAAGAACAAAGAACATCAAGAAATTATTTATCCAGTTTGGTTTGGGGATAGAGCAACTCGCCATCCACTATAATCAATGTTTATAAAGAGATCTCAAATGAGTTACAAGAAATTATCCTCAAGAATGAATCCCTAAATTATACTCATTTTCCCCAACCTCACATGAATAAAGATGAGCAACGAATTATCTCACTCTGAAGATATTTGAAATGTGTTTCTCTAAATTTACGCTAAAAAGCTCTCAATAATTGATTATTGATGACCCAATAATTCCCTCGTTTGAGAATGTAAATGTAAAAACTTAGGGTGTTTTAGGGTGTTTTATTGAGAATGTGCCGTGTTTAAGATGTTTGTGTTTTTATGGTAAAAAATTGGACTCTCTTTAAGGTTCTCAGCTAGACTAACGTACACGAAAATTGCTCTTTAGGCCCTTTTGCATTGCTTCCAGGTCCCCCAAACTGACAAAATTGCCCCTAAATAATTACGGAAGTTAGGATGCGAAACTAATTTTGCTTCGGAGGATAGGATCCGAAATGCACTTTCCCTTCCAAATTGGTTCTCTTCTGCAAACTTCCATAATAGCAACTCACCATAGCTCTAGAAAACTTGTTGATAACACATTGCTCTAGGTCTTCCACTCTCACTAAATTCAACACACTTCCAAAAATAATTGTACCTAATGCTCGACTAGAGTAGTTAGAGAACCCACATTTGGGGGAGGAAAAAGTTCCTCCCTCAGCGTTAATCACTTGAAGCAAGGGAATCACAATTGGGGAATTTCATATGACCTCGGCTAAATTCATATTTCCATCAATTAATTTGACACGCACGATGGGATAATATATACGACCTTTACCACTATTTTTTTTTGTTTCACAGGTCAAAATTATATTTGGCGTATGTACTTAAAGTCCGAAAAAGGATCTTAGCAAGAATGTTATTCCAACAAAAAATGAAAACATTACACAAGAATCAAACCAAAACTAGAAACCTCTACAAAATTCAAAAAATCAATTTTTTAAATAAATGTTTAATACAAGAATAAAAAAGTTGTAATATGATTTATGGGTTTATGGTAACGCTAGTGTGAGAAGAGGGAGCTTCATATCAATTCATTTGTTTTCTAGTACTCCAATAACATAAATGGTGTATAACAATTGTCTTATCACACACATAACATCAATTCAATTAATTTCCTTTGCAAAGATATTCTTACAATTGTCTATCACATACCATAACAGACACTTTGGTATAAAATGACAACTATAGAGAACTAGTTAGGTTTTCCTTTTTTGTCTATTTTTCTGTATCCACTGACAGCTATAGAGTTTGAAGGTGGCATATGCCTTCAAAGTTAAAACAAACTCATATGTACGTATGTATGTATGTATGTATGTATCCGTCCATTATTAAGAGCTCATGTATCATACATCCTCATATTAAGCAATACCATATGTCATAGGGATGGAAAATTTTGTGCACATACGAGTATATTAATCGTGTATCCATTGTATTCTCCTCCACTTAATTTACGCACTTCCTTAATGTGTTTCCATTTTCGCATACCAATGGTTCGTTTGGATTTTGCCCGGAATCCAATTTTTGGGTCTCGTTTGGATTTTGCCTGGAATCCGATTTTTTTCATGGATTTTTCATTTTGAAATCCATACACACCGAATGACCCGGCCCAACCCACTTTTTTGGGTTTAATTGGGTGGGTTTGATCGAGTCAATTGAGTTTGTCCAACCCATGTACACCCATAGAAGAGATGGTGCAACTGCAACTTTCTTAAAATAAAGCACAAGGTAATATTTGAAATATGATTAATTAATGAATCACAAATATATTACCATATGCTTCATTCTTAGGAAGTTGCACCACCTCTGATCTCTTCAACTTAGAACTCCTACCGGCCTTAATTACTTTTGATGATCCACTAGCAAATACTTCTTGCACTAAATTTTGTAGAGGTTTCTAGCATCGATACATAATATGTATGAATAGGGGTTACACAATGTAAGCCACATTGTTTGTTTTGGCTAATAGGCAATATTTTCACTTTAAATAATATGTTCATACAAGAATAAGCTAATCAATTAAATAAGCTATTTTTTTAAAAGTATTTATCCCTTTATTTTTCTGCTTTTATTTATGCATTTTTTTAGTGCAGCTCAAAAATCCCAAAATAACTGTACCTAATGCGCTCGACTAGAGTAGCTAGAGAACTCACATTTGGTGGAGGAAAAAGTTCCTCTCTCAGCGTTAATCACTTCAAGCAAGGGAATCACAATTGGGGAATTTCATATGACCTCGGCTAAATTCATATTTCCATCAATTAATTTGACACGCACGATGGGATAATATATACGACCTTTACCACTGAAATTTTTTGTTTCTCAGGTCAAAATTGGCTTAACTACACATTTGGTCCCTTACGTTTATTTTAGGTTTCAATTTGGTCCCTTACGTTTAAAAAGTATCAATTTGGTCCCTTACGTTTATTTTAGGTTTCAAGTTAGTCCTTTCCGTTAGTTTTGTCACTAACACCGTTTGAACAATATACGTGTCAGCGTGTCAAAGTGCCACATGTCAGTCCACGTATGCAAATTGACTGCCACATGTGACAAAATTGACGGAAAGGACTAACTTGAAACCTAAAATAAAAGTAAGGGACCAAATTGATACTTTTTAAACGTAAGGGACCAAATTGAAACCTAAAATAAACGTAATGGACCAAATGTATAGATAAGCCGGTCAAAATTACATTTGGCGTATGTACTTAAAGTCCGAAAAAGGATCTTAGCAAGAATGTTATTCCAACAAAAAATGAAAACATTACACAAGAATCATACCAAAACTAGAAACCTCTACAAAATTCAAAAAATCAATTTTTTGAATATCCTTTTTTTAAATAAATGTTTAATACAAGAATAAAAAAGTTGTAATATGATTTATGGGTTTATGGTAACGCTAGTGTGAGAAGAGGGAACTTCAGATCAATTCATTTGTTTTCTAGTATTCCAACAACATAAAGGGTGTATAACAATTGTCTTATCACGCACATAACATCAATTCAATTAATTTTCTTTGCAAAGATATTCTTACAATTGTCTTTCACATAACATAACAGACACTTTGGTATAAAATTACAATCTTCAAAGTTCAAACAAACTCATATGTACGTATGTATGTATGTATGTATGTATGTATGTATGTTTGTATGTATGTATGTATGTATGTATCCATCCATTATTAAGAGTTCATGTATCATTAATCCTCATATTAAGCACTACCACAAGCCATAGGGATGAAAAATTTTGTGCACATAGGAGTATATTAATTGTGTATCCATTATATTCTCCTTCACTCAATTTAGTCACTTCCTTAATGTGTTTCTATTTTCGCATACCAATGGTTCGTTTTCTGACTCTATTATTAACACCATAATGTTATGCAAACATAAATAACCACAAAACTAGTCACAACAAAATAAATAAATAACAACATTACTCCATAGCAATGTCATTAGCATCAACCTACTATTGTATTTACAATAATAAAAAACCTATTTCTACCAACAACCAAAAAAAAAATAGTTAAAAACCTATAGTTATACTCACAAATTTAATTAAGAGAAAAAAAAAAATGAAAACATTACATAAGAATCAAACCAAAACTAGAAACCTCTACAAAATTTAGTACAAGTAGTATTTTCTAGTGGGGCATCAGAAATATATAAAAGCAGAAAAAATAAATAAATCAAAACTTTAATATTATCATGATTCGGTTTTGAATATGTCCATCCAATTGTAACGATTAATTAATTTTCGCAAATTTTAAAAAGGAATTAATTTTGTGGTTTAAACGTATGTGAATTTTTTGTATTTATGGTAAATAAAATTGGTGTGCCATAGGGATTTGCAGACATAGAAGTTTAAGTGGATCTGTTTCCTTGAATTAAATTATGTAGTAATAATATTTTAAATGATTTATGTACCAAAAAAAAATTTAAATGATTTTTTTAACCACATTTAAAAAAGTAGAATCTCATCATGACACCTGACAATGATACTAAGTTGAAGAGAATTTAGGGGTGTACATGGGCCGGATTGGGTTGAGTTTAACCAAAATCAAATCCCGAACCATATAGGATACTCCGGATTGAATCGACTAAAATAACCACCCACTTTAGTATTGGGTGGATTGGATAAACCTACTCATTTTCGGGTTGGGTTGGGTGGGTTATGGGTTACCCAATTTTTAATATTAAATGATGAATCATCATATTTTTTTTTATAAAAATAACTCAACTTTTTTATTTTTTTCACTATTTTTTTAGCTTCATAAAATGATAATATCATCACCATATTTATTTTTTTTCATTAAAATAACCTTTTTCACTATTTTCAAATAATAATATTTTTTAGCACCACTACTTTTAAATGACAAAAGAAGTCGAAAAGTGGAGGCTCGGAGGAGATGAAGAGATAATGCGTTAAAGTTGTGATGTACGGAAGAATGATACGTTTGTCGTGTGAAATAAACATGCATATACAACTTATTTTGGAAATTGAAGTATTGAACTTGTGACTTTTCTTTCTCAGTGAAGGAAAATATTTGATATTTATATAAAAAATATTTTAAAAAATCATAGCACTTTTATTGATTCAATGGATCAATGAATTTTTTGGGTTTGGTTTGGAGTTTGCCCTGAATCCAATTTTTTTTCATGTATTTTTCATTTTAAATCCATACCCACCCAATGACTCGGCCCAACCCACTTTTTTGGGTTGGATTGGGTGGGTTTGACCGGGTCAATTGGGTTTGCCCAATCCATGTATACCCATACTTATAGTTATATACTTGGTTGAAACTTGTGATTTTAAGTGAAAATTTTTTAGGTTAAAATACTTTCTATTTTTGTTTTCTTAACATGTGCCCAATCCTTGGTGCTCATGTTAACATTCTTCTTTCTTTAAAAGAATTTTATAAATTGAATTTATACAAATTAATTTATAAAGCATAATTAAAATCTCTCATTTTTTTTATCATGTAGCTTAGTGATCTAAAATTTTATCCATAATGTGGATAAGTGAGGTGTCTGGAGTTCGAATCCCGACATTTGCATATAAAATGTGATATCTCCTACCATCTGAGCTAAGCTCATGAGACTTCTCTCAACAAAAAAAAAAGAATTTGTTTTTGTTCAAGTAAAGATGAATAAGTGGGAGTACCGGGATTTGAACTCCGGTTTTTGCAATAATTTGTAATGTCTATGTCAATTGAACTATATGCTCACCTAGAAAAAATTAGATAATTCTTACGGTGCATAAAATTATTCTTATAAAGAAATCAGATTATTTTTATGAGTTTAATTGATATTGTAAAATAATTTTACACGCTCGTCCAATAAATAACCATAATTTTGCCATGTCATGTTAAGAAAGTGGGGTGAAGTGGAATGATGTGGTGAAAAACGTGATTGATATTAATTAACAGTGTAAAATTATTTTACATCGTCGGTGCATATTAATTAAATCCTTATTTTTATTACCAAGTAACTGCCTTAAATCCGTCAAAAAAGTAAATAAAAAATAACTGCTCCAATATTCCTTTAAATTTAAGCATCAAAGACAAACCGCTCCACTAAGCACTTCCTTCCTTCCTCCTAGCAACCACAATTCACAACTGACACAATCTAGGGTTTTACAATTTTCCCAAAACCCTAATGGCAGAAGAAACCGCCCCGGAAATCGTTGATCCCAACACCACCGTCGCCACCGTCGATATGGAAGTTGAAAACGCCGTTGAGTCCAAAGAAAAGCGATCCAGGGAAGAAGAAGAAGAGGAATCCAAAGACGAAGATGCTGTTTCAAAAAAGCCTAAAGTTGACGAGGAAAAGTCAGTAGAAGAACAGAGGTTGGAGAAGTTGGAGAAAAACGAAGATGAAGAAGAAAAGGAAAAGGAAGCATCTGGCGCTGTGAATTTGGGACCCAAAAAGTTTGATTCTTCATTGGAAATGTTTCATTATTTCCACAAATTTCTTCATGCTTGGCCTCAAAATCTCAATGTTAACAAGGTATTTATTTCTACAATTTTTTTTTATCTTTGTTTGATAATTTATGATTTATTCAATTTGTGTTTTTTCCCCTTAATTGCTCTACATTTTGAAATGTTACCACTGAGTTTTGGTTAGCCTTTGATTAATGTGTGATTTTGAATGAAATATTGTGAAATTGATTTGGTTAAAATGGATTTTATTGCGAATTGTTCATGTTTGAAACATTTTTCCATTAAAACCAAAGTTGATATAAGTTTCGTGTAATTTGGTATAAAATTTACTGATTTTAGTGTAAAATTGATATCAAATTTTTCAACCTAAAGTAAAAGAAGTTACCTTTTGTTTATATTTGGATTGGATGTAAAATAAAGATAATTTTTTTTCTTAAAACAATGTGAAAATGTAGTTTTTAAGTTGACACCCCTATGCCCTGCTTGCTCTGAAAGCTGTTTGCTTTATAAGTTAAATCTTCTAGTGTGTGGACTCTCGATGTTTAATGATCAGTTTCCATCGGCAATATGTGTGTTTGCCATTTTGTTGCAAGAAGAACATGTGCTGTGCTACTTGTATTTTCTTAACTGCAATAGAATTGGTTGTTGCATCGGATGGGTTTTTGAATCTCTTTTAAGTGCTATCAACATACAACTCAGCTTCAATGCTTATTTGCTTGCACGGTTGAAGTATTAAAACTGTGTGAAAACTCGTTGCAAATGCTGCTGAATGTTTAAACTGCAATCAATGTTTAATATTAGGATGATTGTTTTCTGGCATATGCCATGTTCATTGATTTTGTGGAAAGTTGCAGGTGAATGTTGATCTTGTGGTTTTGAGGCTGTTGCTTAGACCTCTTACAACATAGATGTTGTGATTGTAAACCTTGATTGAAAATGAGACAGTTTTATTTATACTGTTTTCTCTGTTCTCATTCACGTATGATGATGATGTAGTAGTTGCAACTTTAATTTACTTCTTACTGAATCTACACTGACTTGTTTCTGTACTGTAGTATGAGCACACAATGTTGCTGGAATTGCTGAGGAATGGGCATTCAGAACCTGATAAAAAGATTGGCGTAGGGATTTGTGCTTTCCAAGTTCGTGACCATCCTCGCTATAATAGTAGGTGCTATTTCCTCATAAGGGAGGATGACTCTGTTGATGATTTCAGCTTCCGAAAGTGTGTGGATCATATAAGTCCTTTGCCAGAAGGGATGCAATTGAAATCTGAGGTGAACAAGAGGTTTGGTGGTGGTGGTGGAAAGCATCATGGTGGTGGCAGAGGAAGAGGTGGAAGAGGAGGTGGTCGTGGAAGAGGAGGAAGGGGTAGATATTGATTACGATAGTTACTGGTAGTCTATGTTTTGTTTTGAGATCTAAAATATGTTCTGTACACTTGACTGGTCTGTTTCATGTTTCCTTCTAATTACTTGATAATTATAATTTTGGCATTATGGTTATTTATGATTTATGAAGGTTTTGGGTTATTCCATGATTCCAGGTTTTGAATAGGGTTGGTAAATGAACCAAACTGAAATGGTTTAGCTGGTGTTTGAGTACACGGTGTCAACGTACACGGTGCCAATGCACGTCCAGTCAAACTACAAATATTGTTTGCAAGACGTGCATACAAACAGTAGCTTAGTTTGCTGCTTACTAGACTTTTGACATTTGAAATGATTTGACTCATGACTGAGTTTTGAATGAACTATGTTTCTGGCTAATTGTTCCATTCAACATGCTAGTTATAGTCACAGGAACCAAGTGTTTCTGGCTATATGTTAAACTAGCCAGTTTGCCAAATGAATGAGTTAAGCAGTGCTTGAATTATGTTTGTTTTATTTAATCATCAACAATTTGATTTAGTTAATGTAATCTTTGCTAATAAGGTTTGGCCTTGTTTATGGACCACATATTTCAATGTTGTTCCTTACTATGAAGCCTTGTTGAGTCTCACCACGTTAAATACCCTTGAACTATTTATGTTGACTCATTGTAAGATAGGTGTACTTGGATCCTCTCTGTGAAATTTTCACCAGAGGAAATCTAGTGCAGATCTCCATCTTTCAACTTTTTTAATGATCTGAATCACAAGTGTTAAAAGTAAAAGAGTGGCTGAGATATCATTGAAGAAGAAAACTTTCACATTAGAGGGTCTCTTTCAAGGTGGATTGGTTTGTCCCAAATTGTGGGTGTAGTAGATCAGTAATATCAAGTATCAACATTATTAAAACAAACAAAAAGTATTCTGTCAAAAAAACAAAAAAGGTAGCAAAATATAGAAATTTAGAATTTTTTTTGTTTTTTCAATTTTTTAAATATTTTGGTTTTGACAGCATGCCTTGTTGTTAGTCTTGGCTTGGCTCGGATTCCACATCCCATTTTGACGGCTTAATGCAAAACCATTCTTCCTACTTATATTTTGTTTCCCAAACAGATCTTAAAGTAAAATTGAAGAACCACATTTCTCATTACTCATTAGCGTAGCGATCATCCCCTAGCTCAGAGCCACGAGCCACTAATGAATTTGTAACCCCTCTACCTCTCTCATTAAGAGATAGTAGTAAAAACGAGGGAAGCACTATATTTAAGAAACAATTATTGATGAGATTTATAGTGAAAATAAAACAATATTTAATGCATCTAAAAAATCAGTACTAACCTATTGTCAAAAAAATAAAATAAAATAATCAGTAACCTTTTACTTACGGTAAATTTTTAGGTACCTTAATATTTTGTTCAATATCGATATCTTTAGTTAAAATTTCTTTAAAAATTAAATTTATTTTAATATAAATTAATATGAAAAATAATATGACATTGCATTTTTTTTTAAAAGGTTCGAACTGATACTCAACTAATTTTGTGGTACTAAAGTGTTCACCTTTACTTCATCTTCAAAATAACTTGTATTGTAAATTCATGTTTTTTTAATACTTAAATAATAAATTTTTTTGGATACTAATAATAGATAATTTTGTTTATTAAAAAAAATGAAAATGCAAAACAGATGTAATTATTATAGAATTAAACTCCATAATGCATGCCCATTAAATGGATAGGCTATCATATGGTAACCGATGATATCATCTTGTAACTCACAGTTAAACAATAAATCCCACGGCGCCCGCACATTCTCCATAAGTTAATGACACTATACACTAATTATCATCATTAACATGAATTTACACTCTTAATTTCATAGTATATAAATTTACAACTAAATTTCTTCAATCATATCATATTCCACACTAAATTCCCAACTTCAACATGGAGAATATTGATCAACTCACGGTTTGGAAATATGATCATGCAATACAAGATTATGATCCATTTGCTCCTCCTTTGCCATTATCTTCATCATATGATGAAAATAATAATAATCTTTATAGGTAGATATCAAACTTATATACTTCTATAGTTCCTTTATTTTTTTTTTAATACTTTCCATAAAATTATTTTTAAAAAATATTTATAGAGAATATTTCAATTTTCTCATTGAAATTTCTTTTTTCCAGAGGAAATGCAAGTGATTGGTCACATTATGGATTTCCCATGCTAGATACCAATTCTTATGTCCCTTTCAAGGATAATTATTTTCCTGAAATTCAATGTGAAACTGATCTTACTGAATTGCCAACACAAATAAGTGTAGAAGGTTATTAGTATTCTAATTTTTATTTTATTTTTAACTTTTCATTTGACTATATATATTGTTTTTTTTTTTGGTAATGTGGTATTTTGAAAATTGTACTATTGCAGACTTTGATTTATATGATGCTAAAAATTTACTTCCAATGGGGAATGAAGTTGATGCTGGATTTTATGCTGAAAATAATGTGTTTTCTATAAGCAACAATATTGTAGAAAATAATGCAAAGGAAATTATGAAGGGTAAGCGTTGTAGAGAAGAGAATAGTGCAAGAATGTTAACAAGGAAGACAATTTCTGAGTACTTCTATATGCCAATTTCACAAGCTGCAAGAGAGCTTAATGTTGGTCTTACACATTTGAAGAAAAGGTGTAGGGATCTTGGAATTCAAAGGTGGCCACATAGGAAACTAATGAGCCTTCAAACCCTCATTAAGAATGTTCAAGTAAGTTATAGTATATTTTTTTATACTGGTAATATATACACATTGTGTAATATTTTGTTCAATGTTCAGAATTTCAGTTTGTCACAGCTAAAAAAAAAATGTAATTCTCCCACAAGTGAACGGTAGGATTGGATCTCTCAAATTAGTCAGTTTTTGACAGGGTACCGAGTTTTCAAAAAACAAAAAAAAGAATGTAAATCTAGCGAGGAAATTTTCTTTAGTAAAAATGTGAAATTGCTCTCTAATTTCGCAACAAAATTTTGTGATGTGAAAATTAGAAAGAAATTTTCAATTTTGTTGCGAATTATTTTTAAATGTGGCTTTAAATTCATGTAGTTGTCCGACACCAACACATGTTTAGTGTCCGTGTCTATTAAAAATATTGATTTGCTGCACAATATATTTTAAAAAAAAAACTTAGATTTTTGTTCTAATGTTACATATTTATGGAAATTATAAAAATTTGAAAATTTTATTTAATTTTTGTTGATATTATTACAATAAAATTGGTGGTGCAGGAGCAGGGTGATGAAAGTGATGAAAAAATAAGGAATGCTGTTGAAATATTGCAAAAAGAAATGAAGAAGGTAGAAGAAAAGCCAGATTTGCAACTTGAAGAAAACACAAAGAGGCTTAGACAAGCATGTTTCAAGGCCAATTACAAGAAGAGAAGGCTCATGGTCATGAGATTAATGGATCATCAACACTCTTCAATCAGTGAAATTGAAAGTGTTAATGATCACATAAGGGTTTAATTATAATAATAAAATTATCATGAAGCATATCTACATATTTTAGTTAAATTTCTTTTTAACTATGTTTTTTATTTTGAAAAAACTATGCTCTACTTTTGATGTTTGCTGAAGACCATATATGTGGTATGTATTTCTTTTTCTTGAGCCAATTAATTTTGAGAATTTAGCTGGATTTGCATATTTGATTCTAATAAATGATAAATATGTATGATCAAAAGGGGATTCTTGAATTTGGCCCTTTGGATCCTCTTGGTTTTTTGTTGTTTTGAAAAATGGGATTTTGAAGATTTTATCAATTTCTAATTTATTTAATATAAAATAATAATAATTAGAATGATAATGCCATGTCAATGCCTATTTGTTTAAAATGACCACGTGTACTTGCCACATAAGCAATCGTTAGTGAGAGTTAGCTGTGAGAATCAATTATGATGGTAGAAAAAGTAATGACGGAAAAATTCAGAAGATCGTTATTCGATAAATTTTTGTACAAAGATTAAAAATAAAAGTTGGAATATTTAGAAAACTAAAACTATATTTAATTCAATTTTTTTATACTAGTAATTACATTTAATTGAATTTTTTATTAGTAAGAGTTCACTTTGAAATAATTTTAAAGGTCATACTAACTCCGGCCCATATTATAAGGAAAGAAAATTACTTTTTCTTGTTCCAAATTATAAGTAAAAGCAATTCACTTTTATTATTTTCAAAATTTATTTTTACTTATTCTCATGAAATTTAATGTAAATTGCATTTAATTTACTATCTCTCTTCTTTTCTCCATAATCAATAACTAATAAAAATTCTTTTTACATCTTCAAATGAAACTTATTTCAAGAAAAATACAAAAAATATGAAAACTTTTTATTTTGTTTATAATACGGGACGGATTACATATTTTAGCCATGGCAATAGTTAGTTGAACTCACCATAACAATTCACTCCTAGATTATTCAATCTGTTTGTTGAAAATTCGACCAATATTCTTCCAGTATTTGCCAATCTCCAATGCTTAACCAGATTTCAAGTTGCAACTTTACCAAATTTTGACTTGAAGATAACCCAAATAATACAAAATTTATATATTCTTTAAATTCAACCAGTCGTCCTTATACTTTTTAAATTCACAATTGTGATCATTTATTCTACATTTTATGAAATTGATCTCTACACATAACTTTCATAATAACACTTTTAGCTCCCTAACTGGGACGGACTAAAGCGGGGCAAGTAGGGGCTGAGGCCCCGCTCTTCAAAATAATAATAATAATTAGTACTAGTAAGCTAAAACCCAAATTCAATTGAGTTAGTTTGATGGAAGATAATTACTGTCCACGTGTGCATTGACTTGACCAAAATCAATAAGAGTCGGCCTTTTGCAAAAAAAGGCAAAACTTAGAGGGCCAAAAATATTATTATGAAAGTTAGAAGGTCAAAATCGTAAGTTCTTAAATGTTAGGGGCCAAAAATGTAATTTAACATTTTTATTTTAGTTTTGTTCTCTGCACTTTTAAATTGTATTTTTGGTTACTTTCTATTTTGAGTAATATGGACCAAGTTTGTGAAAAATAAAAAAGAAAAAAGAAAATCTTGAATTTAACACAAAAAACAGAGGATAAATTTTTTATTGAAAACAAAATAACAAAAAGAGTGACTTCAGCTCACAACAGAATATATAAGGGTGGTATAGGGTAGTTGTAGTAGGTTTGAATCAGTAATAGTTGGTCTATCAAACAATCTACTTCTCTTTCCATATATAACAAATATTCTTAACTACTTCCAAAATATAAACTAACCTAAGTGCTTATATTATTCTTATTACACCCCCTTTTTACTTTGTGGTAGAAACTTGTGATTGTGAAGATATTTGAAGATATCATCACTTGGTAACATGAAGTTTGATCTTGTAATTGTTATTAATGCAATTATAATTTTTGGAATTGGTTTTGAAGGATGTAATTGCAAGATGGTGCAATTCATTTTTGGTGATTCTTTATCTGATGTTGGAAATAATAAGTACTTATCAAAAAGTCTTGCTACGGCTAGTTTGCCTTGGTATGGTATTGATTTAGGAAATGGTCTTCCAAATGGGAGGTTCTCTAATGGTCGTACAGTTGCTGATATAATAGGTACATCTTTTATTTATTAACATTAATTAATGAAGATAATTTGTTTGATGCTAGTTAGTAGTATACAATAAGATTTTGGTGGTTGTCAATATATTTTTTGAAATGTGTTTAGCAAAATGTATAAACACATCTTAATTTAGAAATAAAATGAGTTTTATTTTTGTAAATTTGATGCTAATTAATCTAACGAGTATAGCTTAGATGGTTAAACAAAGCTAAGTTTAAGGGAGGATCAAGGTTTGATCTCCGCAGAACACATTCTTAAGAAGGACCGAAGAGCTTTAAGTTGTAAAGCTAAACATATGAGCAAAAGATTAGTCTCATAGCCGTTTTAAAGAACCGAAGTTTATAGAATTAGGGTCTGTTTGGTAAAAATAAGCTATAAGCTAGCTGATAGCTGATAAGCTAGCTGATAGCTGAAAAGCTAGCTTATTGAAATTAAAGTGTTTGGTAAAATTAGCTTTTAAAGTGGTTATTAAATATAAAATTACATAATTGATAGTGGGTAGTTTATTTTTTAGAGTGGGTAGTTATTAAATTAAAGGGTAAAAATGGAATAAAGTGTAAAAAGCTATAAGCTATAAGCTCAAATGCTACTTGAAATAGCATCTGAAAAAAAGCTATAAGCTAGTACAAAAAGCTTGTTGCCAAACACCTCTAATTTTTTGAAACAAGTTTATAAGCTCATATAATAAGCTATAAGCTAGCTTATTTGTGTTACCAAACAAAGCCTTAGTCTATGGAGTCATTGGGGTGACAAAAGTCCTTATTATGGTGGTTTCCTAAAATATATGCTTATATGTATTTTTCTAGAATCATATGGTCACATTTAGTCGCATATCTCGGCGATTAAATGAAAAACATTAGATTATAATTCAAGATGTCTTTCGGTAGTATAAATCTTATCGGAAAATACGATAGTATAATTTTCTACCTTATGCTTATCATCACACTAATCCTAATATTATTTACATATTTAGGTGACAACATGGGGCTTCCTAGACCTCCAGCATTTCTAGATCCATCATTAACTGAAGATGTTATATTGGAAAATGGAGTGAACTATGCTTCAGGAGGTGGTGGCATATTGAATGAAACTGGCAGTTATTTTGTAAGATTCCAAAATTTAAGTTTTATACTATTTGACATAGGTGATCGTTGTTCTTCCTCGCATTGCTCACACAGAAAATTACACTATTAAAAAATATTTTCCGGTAAGATTTATATTACCGAAAGACAAAAAACATCTTTCGGTAGAATTTATAATATCGAAAGATATTTTCTGGTAGAATTTGCACTACCATAATATATCTTGCCGTGGAATGTGAATGAGGTGATTTTGAGCAATTTATAGAGGAAGAATACAAACTACCTTTGACATATATGGTTATTTAATTATTTACCATAGTAAATCACTGAAAAAAATTTGTTTTGAATGAAAAAATCATTTCTCTTTGCAGATTCAAAGGTTTTCTCTCTACAAACAAATTGAGCTATTTCAAGGGACACAAGAACTAATTAGAACTAAAATTGGAAAAGAGGAGGCAGATAAGTTTTTTCAGGAAGCACGTTATGTTGTTGCTTTAGGTAGCAATGACTTTATCAACAATTACTTGATGCCTCTTTATAGTGATTCATGGAGTTACAATGATGAAACCTTCATGGATTACTTAGTAGGAACACTGCAAGAACAACTTAAGGTTTACATTTAATCAATTTAGTGAAATCATTTCTTTGATTCCATTTTGGATTTGGATTCTTGCAATCAGAAAAAATGCACAATCATAGAATCGTGACCGTTGAATGAAGACCAGACAACTTGTATTTACTTTATTTAAAAATTAGAAAAAATTTATTATTAAAGACAAGATCGAAAAAAATGCATTGGATGGATGCCCGGACATTGAGAAGGAAGGACTATTTCAAAGGCGAAAGACCATGGGGAGATGTCGTCTGTGATCCATGGATCTTCGATGGGGAAACCGTATCCAAGCTCCGCGGCTAGTCTGCACTCTTTTGACTTTTAAAACTTAGCGAATTTAAAAAATAATGAAATTAAAGACCATGTGATTGTTGAGAATCCAAATCCGAGTTTTTTGATGTCGTTAACAATATTTTTTAATTGTGCTTTTAATATATTTAGGCACTGCATGGCCTTGGAGCAAGGGAATTGATGGTTTTTGGGCTGGGCCCAATGGGCTGCATTCCCCTTCAAAGAGTGCTTAGTACATCCGGAGATTGTCAACAAAAAACAAACAAGTTAGCTCTTAGTTTTAACAAAGCTTCAAGCAAGGTAGTGAATGATTTGGGGAAGCAACTTCCTAATGCAAGCTATAGATTTGGAGATGCATATGATGTGGTTAATGATGTGATTAGCAACCCAAGCAAGTATGGTGAGTAAATATACTTCTTTCTTCACTAGACTAGATTTTTTTCAAATTATTAAAATAATTACTGAAACAGTGTGACATAAGTGGTAGATATTTGAATCTCTTAATCATTTCATTCAAAATTCAATTATTGACCAATGCGTATAGAAAAATATTTATGAGAGATGTCAACCATCTCAATTACTTTGAATAACTAATCTCCACATTTAGGAGAGATAACTTAATTTACCCAAAACAATTATTAAAATAATTTAATATACATAGAACTTGCATAACACTTGATGTATGTTTGCATCAACATTTTGATAAATCAATTTTTTTATTTTATTTTACAAATCTCACCAAAGATTTTTTCAATACCCATGTCGAATTATCAATTAAGGTTCTCTTAGAGCAGATTCTCTCCTGTTAAATTTCTATTAGAGAGTGTGCAGTGCACATTCATACATTTAAATCTCACCAAATTAACATGTGACATAAACAATGGATGGACCAGATTCCACTGCAACTAATGTAAAAGAAAAAGTTAGCTTGTCCTGTATTTCCTTTGTAATAATATAAGTATACTTTCGTTTTATAATAAATAAATAAAAATATATATACTTTCTATGTAGGATTTCAAAATGCAGACTCACCATGTTGCTCCTTTGGAAGGATTAGACCTGCTCTTACATGTATACCAGCATCAACATTGTGCAAAGATAGAAGCAAATATGTATTTTGGGATGAATATCATCCATCAGACAAAGCTAATGAGTTAATTGCAACTGAACTTATCAAGAAGTTTGGATTTAAGCGTGTTGATCAAACACAATCTCCTACACCATCACCTGAAGTTGCTCCATCTCCTACTTCAGATGATTAATTATACTAAATTTTCTTGTTCTTGTTAATGTTTATAATTGCTCTTGTCATTAAATTTGTTTTGTAATATTGTAAGCAAGTAGCTCTTTAATTTGTTTCTTGCTCTAGTCACAATTTCTTGTTTTATTTTAGTCTAAAAGATTCATATTGTAAGAGTTCGAAACCCAGAATACATCAAACATACTTTTTTTAAGTTTATATTTACGAAAATGACAATAAAAACTCCAAAGTACATGAGGATATATACTACAAATATAGACAATCAGAAATTCAACACCCAAACAAGATCACAATACATACTAATAGTCGAAAAAAATAAACACACCAAAAAATACCAGGAAGAAAATAAAATAAGCACACCGACTCCAATAAACCGATAACACCTCACAACGAGAAGACATGTCTCCTCTCGAAGTGTGAGTGATGCAGGAAGATGAAGAGCAATCATCGTATTTTGAAATTTATTTTGGTTCAACTTCTGCCTTTTTGTTCCTTCAAGGCTTATTTTAGCAAGCACAACTCAGAGTAGTAATGGATTGACCACTCAGGCCAGACCTAAAATTTGTACATTGTAAATCATACAAATCAAATTTTATGTTGTACCCTAACAATCATGCCCTCAACTTTATATTTTGTGTGACCTTTCCTATTTTGCTCTCATAAATAAACTAAAATTGTTTCATTTTTCACCTTTTTAATTCTTCATATTTTTTCAAATCGTCCCGCTTTACATGACGGAGGGATATGTGTAGCTCCACGGTTTGGCTTTGGGCTTCTACTATGTGGGTAGTGTGTGAGTTCTCCTGTTATGAGGGATATGTTTCATTCCACGATTTGGCTTTAGGCTTATTTTTGCGGCATATTCCATTGATCTTATCCTAAAAAAGTGACTTTGTGTTGTGCTCCTAACTTCTTCGATCAATGGCGCTATAAAGCATCGAACACAAGTAAATTGCTAGATTATTAGGTTCCAATGAGTTTTGACGACTAACACTATTAGAAAAAAAGCTTTTAGCGTCAGCCTAAAGCCCACTCTAAATGACTAAAAACCAACGCTAACACTCCCTTAGCATCGGACAAGCTTTGCTGTTGGGGTTGAGACTAAAGTGCTTGAGGCTAAAGATTCAACTTTACAACCATCATTGACCTCTTTGGACTTGTGAAAGATTCAGTGTGTGTTTGGTTCTGCGGTGGATAGAATTGATTTTGACAGAATTGAGTTTGGCAGAATTGATTTTGACAAAATTGAGTCTGACAGAATTGATTTATGTTTGGATACAACAATGTAAAGTGATTCTCAAAATTTGATGTTGTTTGGATGATTTGAATCAAAATTACTTTTGTATCTATAATTATCAAATAGTATGTTTTTTCATAAAACATAAAACAAATAATACTAAATATTAATTAATTAAATATAATATTTAAATAATGGCATACACTTAGAAAATGTTAAATTAGCATAATAATTAAATAAAAACATGTATTTTTTTTTTTTAAAAAAAAGGCAAAGAGAAATTTAAATAAAGGCATAATAATTAAATAAAAAGAAGTTAAATTGGCATGAGGCGTGTAAACTAAAAAGTTTGATACAATGCAAGTAGTTTGCCATTTAGTCAACTCTTGAAGCAGTAGCAGTAGAAAACAAGACACACATTCTTAAGCATGCTGGTAGCACAATTTCAAGGCGAGCATAAATTAAGTTGACTGAAAAATCCTTAAGTGCAACACTATCACAAATTAATTATTTAATCTAGACTCTATAATTTGATTACGAATTAAGTCTCGAGCATGATTCATCTCTGACGAAGAAGCTACGTTGAAAATTTGTGAGGGATCCAAGTTATTTGATCTATGATTCTCATCATCGTGAATGATTGTGTTTTCATCTTCATAAAGATTGAAATCAGCATCCACTTCAGCAATCCTTCTGATAAAGTTGTGTATTGCCATTGTTGCGACTACTATTTGAACTTGTGTTTCATATTTGAACTTCGGCATGCGACGTAGGATTGCAAATCTGTTCTTCCATACCCCAAAAGTTCTTTCTATTGTGCATCTTAAACTTGAGTGGTAATGTGCATCTTATCAAGAGTGGTAATAAATTAAACTAGTTTATTATAATATTTTACTTGTTTTATTTCTTTTTATTTATTAGGAATGACTCAAGAGAGTTTGAAAAAAAAAAAAAAAAAGGAAAGTGAAATTGATGCATATTAAGTTACCTTGAAGTCCAAGGCTCAACTTATGGTAGTGGAGAGCATGCCTTAATGTTGGGATAATGGAAATTCAATGAAATCAAGTCTGAGTGTTGCCAAAAGCTCATAAAACCGAAATTTTTTATCTCTTCATCTTAGGATGAGTGTTGTTATCTAAACATCAGCCTGCATGTGTAATCGGCATACAATGTTGCACACACAACCCGAGGTCAAAAAATATTTAAAAAGTTCGAAACCGTATTTTTGTCCCATTTGTGTTTGTATTTTGTGTTGAAATATCATTTTCGTGTTAGGATTAGGTAAATTAATCAAAGGATATACTTTCCATAATCAATTCTTTTATGTTTTTTTTTTAATGAAATTTCTAAACAAATCTTATTCAATCATATTTTATATTTTTTTATAAAATTATAGGCATGAGACAAAGCCACCCAAAAATTAATCCTTATAATTTCACTTAGTCATTCACCCGTGCGATGTACGAGTTAATTATGCATAATCATATTTTACAAAATTGATAACAATAATGCTTTTTATTGGAATAATTATCAAAACTTGAAAATGCAACATAAAAATCAAATAATGAGATATAGGAATTTGAATTAATTATATTGAAATAGGAATTTGAAACCTTTTTCGAGTGTTAATATTGACAATTAATTAATGAAAAATGGGCAAAATGTTTCAAAAAAACAAAAGGCAGAAGATTAGGCGCAATATTTAGGAGGGAAAACTTGTTTTGTGTGTTAATATATAAAGGATAAAGGATGCCCCATTTTTTATATAAATCATATAATTTGAAAAAAAAGTTAAAGATTATACTTTAATACTAACTTTTAATTTTTCAAATAGATTTTACTATCAAGATCTAAGAGTCTAAGTGATCTATTTTAAAATTTAGTTATAATAATTATTTATTTTAACGCACGCACGCACGCATGCACACATGCACGCATGTCTGCACATACACTAAGTAAAAAAAAAATGGTGCCACTAAAATTTTAGTTTCATTCGCTCCTCTTGAACACCCTCCGAAACCTTAAAAAAAGAACAAAAATCTTTATCTATATAACATGTTGAACTCCCCTTATATCTTCCAAAAATAAAATAATTATCATAGTTGGAAACCGAATTTTTATATCAACCACATCTTTAGCACTTTATTTAACTTTAACTAATTGAGTTTTTTTTTTGTGTGTGCCTACGACCGAAAATATAAACATAAGATCTAGAGGACACCAAACAAAAGTGTTAGGCACACTACTTATTGTTTTGGGTGCCATGGTGATGACAATGGTTAAAGGTTTCATACTGTTTGGGACAGTTGGAGACATTAACCACAATCACCAAGGTGGTTCTCATACAATTAATTGGATTGATGTTCATCCTAATAAGATGTACATGTTTTACTTATTCTAGTATCTTCCAAGTAAGTTGCTCTATCTCATAGTTAATGACTTTATACTATCATCATTAATGAGTACCATTGCCCAACACTATCTCTTGTTTTATTGATTTTCTTTTTAGGGAGTATATTAGTCGTCATGATTGTAGAAGGTACAACTTATTATACCATTTGGACGATCGTTATATGAAATCTGACATTAGTGTCTGCCATTTACGCGGTATGAAATTATCTAATACTATTCTTAGTTTTAAGCAAACCATTACTAATGTAATTTAAATAATTATTAAACTAATTTACTTAATTTTAAAAAATTTATAGGGAATATTTTGTTCAGGCTTAGGTTACTACTTGAAAGCAGTTGTAATGCAAGCTAGAGACCCAGCATGTATGTATCATCATTTGGTCCTCTCTGCATGATATATTGTTTGGAAGGTAATTATAAAAGTCAAATAATCTTTGAAATTAATAAGAATTATCAAATAAATAATCTATTTGGTTAACTAATTCAATATATAATATTGTAGGTTGATAGGCTCAATTGTCATTTGTGTGGGCCTCTACTGTGCCATTTGGGGAGAGCTAGAGATGTCACTAGGACATCACAAGACGCCCAAGACTAGATGAATCACATCCGGTGAAAGAGGCAACTCCATTTACAGTCTAATTGTTTATTTGACCGTTTTTGTTATTTTAGTTGTTTTGGAAAATGTTTTTTTTTATCATGTAATATTGAATGTTTACTAGTCATTCACCCGTGCGATGTACAAGTCGATGCATAATCATATTTTACAATATTGATAACAATAATGTTTTTTATTGGAATAATTATCAAAATTTGAAAATGCAACATAAAATTTAAATAATGAGATATAGGAATTTGAATTAATTATATTGAAATAGGAATTTGAAACCTTTTTCAAGTGTTAATATTGACAATTAATAAAAAATGGGCAGAATGCTTAAAAAAAAGCAGAAAATTAGGCACCATATTTAGGAGGAAAAACTTGTTTTGTGTCTTAATATATAAAGGATGCCCCATTTTTTTTTTTTATATAAATCATATAATTTGAAAGAAAAGTTAAAGATTATACTTTGATACTAACTTTTAATTCTTCAAATAGATTTTACTATCAGGATCTAAGAGTCTAAGTTATTTTAAAATTTATTTATAATAATTATTTTATTTATTTATTTATTTTAACGCACGCACGCACACACGCACGCATATGTGAGTGCATGTCTGCACATACACACACTAAGTAAAAAAAAAAAAAAGATGGTGCCCCTTAATTTTTAGTTTCATTCGCTCCTCTCGAAAACCCTCCGAAACCTAAAAAAAAAAAACAAACATTTTCATCTATAACACGTTGAACTTCCCTTATACCTTCCAAAAATAAAAAAATTATCATAGCTGGAACCAATTTTTTATATCAACCACATCTTTAGCACTTTATTGAATTTTAACTAATTGAGTTTTTTTTTTTGTGTGTCTAGAATCGAAAATATAAACATAACATCTAGACGACACCAAACAAAAGTGTTAGGCACACTACTTATTGTTTTGGGTGCCATGGTGATGACAATTGTTAAAGGTTTCATACTGTTTGGGACAGTTGGAGACATTAACCACAATCACCAAGGTGGTTCTCATACAATTAATTGGATTGATGTTCATCCTAATAAGATGTACATGTTTTACTTATTCTAGTATCTTCCAAGTAAGTTGCTCTATCTCATAGTTAATGACTTTATACTATCATCATTAATGAGTACCATTACCCAACACTCTCTCTTGTTTCATTGATTTTCTTTTTAGGGAGTATATTAGTCGTCATGATTGTAGAAGGTACAACTTATTATACCATTTGGACGATCGTTATATGGAATCTGACATTAGTGTCTGCCATTTACGCGGTATGAAATTATCTAATACTATTCTTAGTTTTAAGCAAACCATTACTAATGTAATTTAAATAATTATTAAACTAATTTACCTAATTTTAAAAAATTTATAGGGAATATTTTGTTCAGGCTTAGGTTACTACTTGAAAGCAGTAGTAATGCAAGCTAGAGACCCAGCATGTATGTATCATCATTTGGTCCTCTCTGCATGATATATTGTTTGGAAGGTAATTATAAAAGTCAAATAATCTTTGAAATTAATAAGATTTATCAAATAAATAATCTATTTGGTTAACTAATTCAATATATAATATTGTAGGTTAGGCTCAATTGTCATTTGTGTGGGCCTCTACTGTGCCATTTGGGGAGAGCCAGAGATGTCACTAGGACATCACAAGACGCCCAAGACTAGATGAATCACATCCGGTGAAAGAGGCAACTCCATTTACAGTCTAATTGTTTATTTGACCGTTATTGTTATTTTAGTTGTTTTGGAAAATGTTTATTTTTGATCATGTAATATTGAATGTTTACTAGTCATTCACCCGTGCGATGTACAAGTCGATGCATAATCATATTTTACAATATTGATAACAATAATGTTTTTTATTGGAATAATTATCAAAATTTGAAAATGCAACATAAAATTTAAATAATGAGATATAGGAATTTGAATTAATTATATTGAAATAGGAATTTGAAACCTTTTTCAAGTGTTAATATTGACAATTAATAAAAAATGGGCAGAATGCTTAAAAAAAAACAGAAAATTAGGCACTATATTTAGGAGGAAAAACTTGTTTTGTGTCTTAATATATAAAGGATGCCCCATTTTTTTTTTATATAAATCATATAATTTGAAAGAAAAGTTAAAGATTATACTTTGATACTAACTTTTAATTCTTCAAATAGATTTTACTATCAGGATCTAAGAGTCTAAGTTATTTTAAAATTTATTTATAATAATTATTTTATTTATTTATTTATTTTAACGCACGCACGCACACACGCACGCATATGTGAGTGCATGTCTGCACATACACACACTAAGTAAAAAAAAAAAAAGATGGTGCCCCTAAATTTTTAGTTTCATTCGCTCCTCTCGAAAACCCTCCGAAACCTAAAAAAAAAAAAAACATCTTCATCTATAACACGTTGAACTTCCCTTATACCTTCCAAAAATAAAAAAATTATCATAGCTGGAACCGATTTTTTATATCAACCACATCTTTAGCACTTTATTGAATTTTAACTAATTGAGTTTTTTTTTTTTTTTGTGTGTGTCTAGAATCGAAAATATAAACATAAGATCTAGACGACACCAAACAAAAGTGTTAGGCACACTACTTATTGTTTTGGGTGCCATGGTGATGACAATGGTTAAAGGTTTCATACTGTTTGGGACAGTTGGAGCCATTAACCACAGTCACCATTCTGGTTCTCATTCAATAATTGGATTGATGTTCATCCTAATAGGATCTACAAGTTTTGCTTATTCTAGTATCCTCCAAAGTAAGTTGCTCTTTCTCATAGTTAATGGCTTTAGCCTATCATCATTAATGAGTACCATTACCCAACATTCTCTCTTGTTTCATTGATTTCCTTTTTGGAGAGTATTGAAGGTATATTAGTCGCTCTGATTTTAGAAGGTAGAACTTATTATACCGTTTGGGCGATTTTTAGATGGAATCTGACATTAGTGTCTTCCATTTACGCGGTATGAAATCATCTAATATAATTCTTAGTTTTAAGCAAACTATTACTAATGTAATTTAAATAATTATTAAACTAATTTACTTAATTTTAAAAAATTTATAGGGAATATTTTGCTCAGGTTTAGGTTACTACTTGGAAGCAGTAGTAATGCTAGCTAGAGGCCCAATGTGTACGTATCATCATTTGGTCCTCTCTGCATGATATATTGCTCGAAAGGTAATTATATATAAAAGTCAAATAATCTTTGAAATTAACAAGAATTATCAAATAAATAATTTATTTGGTTAACTAATTCAATATATAATATTGTAGGTTGATAGACTTAAATGTCATTTGTGTGGGCCTCTACTATGCCATTTGGGGGAGAGCCAGAGATGTCACTAGGACATCACAAGACGCCCAAGACTAGATGAATCACATCCGGTGATAGAGGCAACTCCATTTACAGTCTAATTGTTTATTTGACCGTTTTTGTTATTTTAGTTGTTTTGAAAAATGTTTATTTGATCATGTAATATTGAATGTTTACTAGTCATTCACCCGTGCGATGTACGAGTCAATTATGCATAATCATATTTTACAATATTGATAACAATAATGTTTTTTATTGGAATAATTATCAAAACTTGAAAATGCAACATAACAATCAAATAATGAGATATATGAATTTGAATTAATTATATTGAAATAGGAATTTGAAACCTTTTTCAAGTGTTAATATTGACAATTAATTAATTAATAAAAAATGGGCATGCAGAATGCTTCAAAAAGAAAAGGCAGAAGATTAGGCGCTATATTTAGGAGGAAAAACTTGTTTTGTGTCTTAATATATAAAAATATATAAAGGATATGAATTACTTTTCTTTAGAGCCAGAGTTGATGTTCGAACAAAAACCAAGTTGCAAAGAATCCCGTTACATAAAATAACTAAACTCATGCAATGATGGCTTCACAAGTTGGAGCTACAATATCCCAAAATATTCAATTCATTATATATAATTACTTATAGTTAAAATCCTCTCTCTTGTACATAAATTATAAAGTTACTTTTTTTTATCAAGTAGTCTAGTAGCTAAATTCACATACGAGAAAATTCGACAACACTCACACATATGTGTAGAGCATTCAACAACACACACGCATTATGGATATGGTACTCTTGGTGTATGACGACCATTAGCCCCCGATGGTGGGTAGTCATGGAGTTCCAAATCCATCCTTTCGAGAGCTGTCAGCTCCTCCGGCTGCCAATTTCTCCTATTGATGATCATATGATCCTATTTGAAATGACAAAAAAGAAATTTCAACAAGGATTCAAAATAAGGTTGGGACTACTCCCCGGCCTCCAACGTTAATTATAAGCGAAATTCAATTTTTCAAATTCATTGAATAACTGATGTATTTGGTCTATATGATATGGGCAGGGGTTGTCTCCAGTGAAATTTTCACTGGATTCCCTCATGTGTGCATCTATGCCCTCAATTGCATTTTTTTGGTTGACCAATTTGTAGGAAAAAAAAAGTGGATGGTCAGGATTTCATGGGAGATAAAATTAATGGGAGAGGATCCATCCCCATATGATATAGATCAAATACATATGTTTTTTTTTGACAAAAAATACATATGTTATTTAATGAGTTTAAAAAGTAAATTTTTACTTATAATTAAGGTTGTAGTATGTACCAAAAAAAAAAGATGTAGTATAGTGCAATCTAAACTGCAACATCAAGATTTTTTATTTGATATATACATGATTAATAGAAGTATATTTGATCGTAATTAATAGCCTTAGGGTAATTTTTGTACCTTGTGGTTGTTGACATTCTTCGATGCAAGAAGAAATTGAGCACTTTGCATAAGGTTTTCACTTCCTATTTATGAAAAGCAAAATTTTAGTAAGGTAAAATATGAAGAATTGAAAGAAAAATAAGTCTTTAAGAATATATGGATATTGAATTTACTTGTAATTGGAACTGCTTTGAAGCATGCAAGATTTGAGAGCCCTAAAAATATCACAAACAATTGAAAGATAGTGCCTTTCATTCTTCTTAATTTAACAAACTATATCTCTTGTTAATATTATTATGTTGCTTCACTTCACATACGCTAGCTACTTCTCATTTATATACAACATGAGTAACATGACATGAGGAATAATAGATTTTTTTTCAATATATTTCTTTTAGTATGGAAAGTGGAATATGGGAGGGGCAATCAATCATGTTGCCAAATTCAAGTAAACCAATCATTTGTTGGAGGATATTTAGACGCGTTTCCACACTTTGTAAAGCTTTCATCATTAAGTGGGGTCTTGTGGAGGTAATCCCCAAAGCTAACATATTGGGGGACCATGCATTTCTCGTCCATCAGTCACACCACGCATTCACGCAGTTAAAACATCCGTGATCCGTTTGATCGAAATTAAGCACTCTAAATCTCAAATTTGATAATTTTACTATTTTTCTAAAAAATTAAAATTTGTTTATTTTTTTAATCTATTAATCTCGATCGGACAATATAAAACTTTTTAACTGTGTCAATTGATGTTTGTAATCCATGTTTTAGTATGTGTTTTAGCTTGCTTATGGATAGCTGGAGAGATTGATGGCCCGAGTTAGTTTAATTGGATGATTCAAAGTGCAGCATTGGTGGCTTAGCGAGCAGAATCTGGCTTAGCAAAAGATGATCGTATTTTCTGACTAAGTGAGCTTAGCAGTTTTTGTTTTTCTATTTTTAGGAGAATTTGTTTTCAGTTTTTACAGCTGTATTAGGTAGTTAGTTTAGTTACTTGAAGAGCAAGTAACTCCTCAATTGTATATAACTATTTGTAATTCTCATTTGAATAATAACAACCATTATTCTCTTTTCTCTCTCAATTCCCTATTTTCATCTTCCTCACAAAACCCTCAAAATTATCCCAACATAAATGATTGCGGTGAGTAATTTTATATTGGGGTGTGTGGGAATAGTTAGGTGAACATATATTAAGTGATCAACATAGTGTGACTAAAAATGGAGCACATAAGGAAAGTGGATGATGACAGCTTAAAATGTTTGGGTGGCAAAACACAAACTAAACAAAGTCAAGGCTTAGTGGAAATAGCCATGAACTATGGATATATTCTATATGTGAATAGTGTTTGGATAGGTACACATGTCCATATTGAAATTCACTAGAAACATGAACACTTCACGTTTTTGTGACTCAATTCCACTTGGATATAACAAGCGTATAAGTCAAGCAAATAATTGGCACTAAATGTGGTTGTGATTTCATCTCAGCGGGCAATTCTCAAATAAGTTTTTTTTTTTGGATTCACTGCATTTTGTGTTGTCACTAAAGTAATAGTTTTGACATTCTTACTACTAAATTATAAGTCAACTATAAATGGATCGATGTTTGTACTTGGAATACAAATTTGCGATTAAATTCGTTACTCCAAAACAAATTAAAAGGGATAAAGAATTTCCACAAATTTGGATCCGTTATCCAAAATGGTTTTAAAGTAATTAAAAAACTATGCAATATTATCCAATTAAACTTTTGGTCTCCCCATATGCACCCCAAATAAGAGAATTGTTTTTTTACCCCTACATTATTTATCATTGTACCCTAACAAATTGAATTGAAATAACAAATCTCTCTTCATATATAAGGTAACACTGAAAAAAATTCATTTTCTACACTACTCAAAGAAAGTGTGCCGGTATGAGTTAGGGGAAAAAGAGAGAGTAAGTACTAACTGGAAAACTTCATACCGGTATGCTTTTTTACGTTTCTTTTGAATTTTCCTATCGGTACATTTTTTCAAAGTGTGCCGGTATACTGTGCGTTTGTTTATTTTTTTTTCCTTCAGTGGCGAGCATTAGAGGAGCAGATGGCAGGATTAGACGCAGCGGGCCCGGACATGTAGAGTTTTTACAACGTCTGGCAAAGCGGGTCGATGAGCCTAAGCCAGCGGGACATGAGAAGCAGGGTGTGCCGGCGGTGCATCAGGAACATGTGGTGCAGCAGAGCTGGTCTGGAGGGCCGATCGATATGAGTCTTCTGACTTGATACGATCAGCACGTTGCTCATTTTGTATGGTTTGGTCAGGTAACCAATTGTTTGTTTTCTTATTATTTGTTAAGTTATATGGATGAAGTTATACTTAATTTGCATCCTTTACACACCGGTTGCAACATGTTGAAATATTATTGTAGTTCATTTTAAATGTCTCATGGTATGCATCCAATTATTCATTCTATAATGTCTTATGATACGAGTCTTCTGACTTTTGACTCGATACGATCAATACGTCGCTCGTTTTGTATATGGTATGCATCCAAATTTAGTGTCGAGAATGTCTTTTTTTAAATATATGTAGGAACGTGAAGGACCGAAAAATGAGTTAAGGATAGCATCTCTAGGAAGAAAGGTAGCTGAGAGGGTTCCTGATCAACATCCACAAATTATTCAAGGATGGTTGAATAATTCTGGGTTGTGCTGGCTTGAGCGGACGAGTTTGAATCATAGTTTAACAATCGTCCAATCAATCTTCTATATGGTGTTGGATCAGATAACCTTTATGCAGTTTTAAATGACGTTGCATGGTGTTGATCATAGTTTAAGTCCCATTTAACCTGCATCTTCAAGAAGATCTAAAGCATATTTTCTTTGACACGTATTCCATCTTTGATTTTAGCTACTTCAAATCCTAAAAAGTATTTGAGGGTGCCCAAATCTTTGATGCTGAATTTGTCATTGAGTAAGGTCTTAAGTTGATTGATCTCATGGATGTCAGTCCCCCCTAAGACCAAATCATCAACATAAACCAAAATGACAGGAAACCCCACACTAATGTGTTTAGTGAAGAGTGAATAATTTGCTTTAGATTGAGTGGAGCCAAAAGTAACAAGAGTCTCTGTGAATTTTGTATTCCATTGTCTGTTGGCCTGCTTGAGTTCATAAAGTGACCTTTGTAGCTTACAAACCATATCGGAATGAGGGAGTTGTTGGGAAAAAACCGGCATAGAGAAAATAAATGAACGCAATCACAACACAAGAATATAACGTGGAAACTCCAAACCGGAGAAAAAACCACGGTCGTTGTCAAAAACGACAACCAGGGAATAAACACTATGTGAAAATTGTTACAACACATAGACTACCCTCAACCTTCCCTTGGCCCCCAATACACCCACACTCTCCAAAGCAAATACCTAACTACATCTCTCAACCCTCTAATACAAGAGTACAAGAGAAAAACAAAAAAGTCAGATTTAAGCTTAAAGTGCTACTGACTGGTGCAATTATAAACAAAGAACTTAGGTCCATTATATAGCTTTGATCACCCCATTGCTTCACCATTCTAAGCGATGTGGGACTTCTTTAATATAATTTCTTTGACCTTTTTTTTTTCTTCTTCATTAGCAATGTGGGACTTACATTGCAATCAACCCCAACAATCTCCACCTTGATTGTAATGGTCTTCAATCTTCATTGTCTACACCGACAATCATTATATTATGCTTCCATTGTCTATACCGACAATCATTGTCTTCACCGACAATCATAATTCTCATTGTCTATACCGACAAATTAAATTATCATACTCCACCATAAAAAGTACACTCCACTTGGAACTAAACCATCCCGAGAATTTTATTCACTTGGAACTAAACCATCCCAAGATTTTGCTTCACTTGGAACCAAGCCATCCCAAGAATTTCATCTCGAAACTTCGCTGAAAAATTTATGGTGCAACTTCCATGTTGGCTTTCTCTGGAAATTCATCAGCCATCGAGATAACCGCGTACCTTGCATCAATGCCAACCAATGCCCGCACGCTACCATCACACACCTTGCATCCATGTCAACCGATGCCCATGTGTCACTTGAACAACTTCAAACATCTGTGAAACCACCTCAGGCCATTGTTAGGCTCCAACAATTCCAGTTTAGTTACATCACCTAGTAAACCTTGTTTCACTAGTCAAACTAAACTCATGTCACTAACAAGTACCCACCCGAAGATCCACAACTTAACCAAAACATGAGAATCACCACTAGTAACAGATGCATAACCAATAATAGTAGAACTATCTAACAAGTATCTATCTACTATCTATGCATCAAAGTTCAAGAAAATACCTCGCATTGTGTTAAAAGAAACTCACCCATACCTTGAACCTTACAAGTTTTCCGTCACCAAGATGAACAACTCCACCTTCAACTAGCTATAGGGATTCAAAAGTATTTCTTCTTCAAACACATGTGATAGGAGCTTCCAAAGTCCATATGACTCAACACTCCACCGATTCTCAACTTCCACTAGCACCTTCGCATCCTCATAATAAGTTGTTGTTTCAGACGTAACCCGAGTATTCTTATCACCGCCTCTCCAGACTGATGTTGAGTATTATTACCACCGCCTCTCCAAGCTGACCTTGTGTAACCCTGATTGCATCAACACATCATTGACTTGATTTTCTACAAGCCAAACATCAATTTTCTCTAGCCTAAACTTCACAGCGGAACTCCCTCCTCCTGAATCAAACCAAGAGCTCTGATACCAGTTGTTGGGAAAAAACCGGCATAGAGAAAATAAATGAACGCAATCACAACACAAGAATATAACGTGGAAACTCCAAACCGGAGAAAAAACCACGGTCGTTGTCAAAAACGACAACCAGGGAATAAACACTATGTGAAAATTGTTACAACACATAGACTACCCTCAACCCTCCCTTGGCCCCCAATACACCCACACTCTCCAAAGCAAATACCTAACTACATCTCTCAACCCTCTAATACAAGAGTACAAGAGAAAAACAAAAAAGTCAGATATAAGCTTAAAGTGCTACTGACTGGTGCAATTATAAACAAAGAACTTAGGTCCATTATATAGCCTTGATCCCCCCATTGTTTCACCATTCTAAGCGATGTGGGACTTCTTTAATATAATTTCTTTGACCTTTTTTTTTTCTTCTTCATTAGCAATGTGAGACTTACATTGCAATCAACCCCAACAGGAGTGTGAGACTTGGTGGAAGCTTCATTTACACCTCTTCATTGAGATCACCACCGGGTAGGAAAGTTGTATTGACATCTAGTTCAAAGAGGGGCCAATTTTGAATAGCAGCAATGCTAGAAGAACTACAATAGTGGTCATTTTCACCACCAAGACCGTGTCCAGATAATCAAGGCCTTCAGTTTGAGTGAATCCCTTTACAGCTAGACGAGCTTTGTATCTCTTCACAATGCCATTAGCATGTAATTTGAGTTTGAAAACCCATTTAAAATCTATTGCCTTCTCTTGTGAGGGGGTAAATGAACAAGAGTCCAAGTATTGGTCTTCATCAGAGGAAACATTTCAACTTGCATAGCATTAGTCCAATTCTGATCACACAATGCCTCTTCATAAGTGTTAGGTTTCACTATTAAAGTTTGGGTCATGCTAACTAGTGCTCCCGGGGCACTAGTTAAGGATACAAAAAAAACAATTTTTGTATTGGAAATGACATTTTTTATACTTTACAAATATTGACTACACAAGTTTCAATGTAATTTTACTATAACTAGTATCCTTAACTAGTGCCTCGGGGGCACTAGTTAGCATTTTCCTTAAAAGTTTGGGTGTTTTTAAGTAAAAATTCATTTCCATTATCAGATCTTTATGTACTTGATTTTAGAACTAAACTAAAGATGCCGTAAAAATCCAACTAATGTCCACAAATAAAGGATAATATATAATAATATTTGTATGAAAAAAGATTAGCCTCATTGTTAAATGATGGAATGGAACCGCAAAAATTAATGGTTGAGGACTTGTGGGTTCATTACGATTGTTTTTTATTTATTTATTTTATCAAGTAGTCTAGTGGCTAGACTCTCTCATATTTAAATATGAAAAAATATGAAATTTGAGATTCAAATCTCGACCATTTCAATAACGTACCTGATAGCTACAATTTGAGGTTGAGCTACACTTATACTATTGTCCTTTAAATCATTAATCATCTCCTTGGTAAATTATTGAGCCACAAAATTAATTGTGGAGAATTCATGTGTTGGTTGCTTGGTTATAAAGAATTAATTGATTCATTGATAAATAACTTTTTTTTTTGCCACAAATATTGGGATCGGCACATTGGATCGCCTAATTTGGTTTGGGTCTCAGCTTTGACATTAAGTGGTTGTAACCCTCTTTCAATTGCAGCTGTGTGGAATCAAACTGTGGTCCTCCCTATAAAATCCAGCGTCAATCACCATTGGATCAACTAATATTGGTAGATAAAAAATAATTTATTAAATACAAAACTAAAATTATCACTTGGAAAGGAGAATAAAGGAATCTTAATAGGGATATCCAACAGAAAAAAATAGTGGAATGGTATATTTTGACCATGTAATTAATTAATACTCACAAAAATATTATATTTTGACCAAATTTATTTTGACAACTCACATTAATTAATTTTCATAAGATGGCCAAACTCATTTCTATATAAATTTGAAAAGAACATTGTAAATCAACAACGATAAACACTACAATGAACACTAAAATGAAATTTTCTTTCAAAGTGGCGTTTTTATTAGTTCTTTTCATCATTTCATCCGGTAAGCTAGAAATTAAAATCTGAATGTTCTATACATTCACATTGTAATTGTAATTTTCTTATATTCTAATATTATTTATGTTATATATGTACTAGATATGAGCATTGAATCTGAAGCAAGATGGGTCGTACATCCTGGGCGTTGTCCTAAACTTTGTTACATCAAAGAAGGTTCTAGTTGTTTGAACAACTATTGTTTTTGTCAAAAAGAACCGGTTCATGAATCTAGATATTGTTGCGACACATGTGTTGGAGCCTTGTGTTTTTGTCCACCAAGATGTGATACTGATATGTGTTGAACTCTCATTACTTATAATGTAAATTGAGTATTGGGATGTATCAATAAAATAATTTTTTCTCTTTTAACTAATTGATTAATAAAATAGATTTGTTTAATTACGTGGCATATGACGGACCCAATCAAATATATATTTAGTGCTTACATTTTACTTGCTTTAAAAATCCTATATATCCCTCTACCCTAACTGGAAGTCAACGACAAAACAAATGTCTGTTGTCCAACAATCTATAATGGACTATTTAATTCTTTTTAAGTTAGATTTTAATTTCTTAATAGTTTTTTTGGCTAACTATAATATATTTCCTCCGTCCCGAATTATAAGAGAAAATAAAAAAATTATATTTATTAAAAAAAGTAAAACTTGAGAATTTGAAATATATTTTTGTGGGTTTTTCTTAGAATAAGTTACATAGGAAGATGTAAAAATATTTTTTAATGGTTGTTGTTTATTGAGAAAAGGGTAAAAAGAGATAATTAAATGCAATTTACATTTAATTTTATGAAAATAAAGGAAAAACATTCTTGAAAATGACTTTCTCCCTTATAATTTGGAACAAAAAAAAAAGGATTTTTTCCCTTATAATTTGGGACAGAGAGATTATTTTTTGAATTTTTAGTCGGGATTAAGTTGAATTGTGTCTTCACAAGAGTCTTCCGATAAATTAATTGACTATGTTGTCAGTTTTAGACTGGGTTGTGCATTTTGAATAGTCTTCACAAGAGCTTATAATTGATATAACGAAATACAAATGTTCGGAATAGTCAATGTCCTTGGATCTGCAATGTTGAAGACGCTAGAGCCATTGAATCTATATTGGATCTGGATCGAATCAAATCTGCAAATCTGAACAAAATAAACATCGTACTAAGACGGGACTCAAAACAAACGT
The DNA here is from genome assembly GCF_020283565.1 of Trifolium pratense. NCBI lineage: Eukaryota > Viridiplantae > Streptophyta > Magnoliopsida > Fabales > Fabaceae > Trifolium > Trifolium pratense. Next base: position 48,974,425 of record NC_060061.1, read on the forward strand.
CGTATCAAGACGGGACTTAAAACAAACATCATACCAAGACGGGAAGTCAAACAACAAAGACAAGAAAACTAAAACGAACTCAAGAATATGTGAAAATCAAGGAAGTGATTTTGGATCAAAATTGATCCTAAATCACCCATTTCTAATGGATGAACAAGAAAAAGTAATTAACAAGAAAAATTAGGTTTTTTTGGGATATCCAACATAAAAAATAGTGGAATGGTATATTTTGACCACGTCATTAATACTCACAAAAAAAAATATTTTGCCCAAATTTATTTTGACATACTCATTTCTATATAAATTTCAAAAGAACATTGTCAATAAACAACCATAAAACACTTCAATGAACACTAAGATGAATTTTTCTTTCAAACTGGTGTTTATATTAGTTCTTTTCATCATGTGCATTGAATCTGAAGCAGATGGGTCGTACATCCTGGCCGTTGTCCTAAAATTTGTTACATCAAAGAAAAATCTACTTGTTTGAACAACTATTGTTTTTGTCAAAAGGAACCTATTCGTGAATTTAGACATTGTTGTGACACATGTGTTGAACTCTTATCACTTATATTGTAAACTGAGAATTGGGATTTTATGATGTAACAATAAAATAAAATGGATTTGTTTAATTACCTAGCAATATTTGGATGATACACTATACTACATATTTTAGCTTTTTAAACTCAAATCAACAATTGTGTTCGTTTGTACTTTTTAAACTGTCTACATATATTTTAGCTTTTTAAACTCAAATCAACAATTGTGTTCGTTTATGATGTAACTAGTAGTTTATGTATGTGTTTCTTAATACTTTTAGGTCGAATGCTAACTAGTACTCTCGGACATCCTTTAAGATCTTAAATAGTAAACTTTTTATATAGAATTTTTATGGGAATGCGTAAAGTCAACGTATTAGAAATTGTAGTATTTAATTTTTTAAAGAGTGTCCGGAGCACTCGTTAGCAAGACCCATAATTTTATTCGACAATGTATTTTTTTCATCACCAGTATTTGGTACTCGACCGTCTAATCTGATTCGGGGATCAGTTTTGATATCAAGTGATTTCGGTCCCCTCCTAATCTAAGTTGCGAGGGATTAGACTATGATCCTCCCTGCCAAGTGTTGCATCAATCACCACTGAACTAATTAATTACGATTGACATTGAACGATGTATTTTATGTGTAAAGAATTTAAAAAAATTATGCCACCATCTAATTTATGTAATTATTTGAGACACTTATCTCTATTTATTTAATTAATTAATGGTGAGACAATAATTACAACTACTTCATGACTAGAATTCAACTTCTCAAACCTTTAAAAAAAAAAAAGCTTAAATGCAGTTTTACCCCTCATATTTTGAAAAATGCGGAATTTTACCCCCTCTATTTTAAAATGCGGAATTTTACCCCCCCTATTTTATAATTTGTTGGATTTTGCCCCCCCACCAAAATTCTGCACAAAATCTGCTTCTGAGCCTCAAGTTCAAAGCTTCGCACATAACTCAATTTGGATCAATAATTCACAAAATTTATACCGAAACGACCGTAATTGAGTTATATTTCCACATAATCAAACCCCACTAAATTTGGATTTACAGAGAGAGATTAATTACCGATTAAGTGAAGGTCTGTCCAGTTACTAATTTTGCAGAAATCTACTTGTGATATTCAAATACAACATCGTCTATCGAACGCATCGTAACTCCAAATTCGACGAAATTGAAATAGCAACAAGGGTAATTTCGTTAGCTTTACATACACGTAAATAGTATTAAAAAATGAGCTACAGGGTGAGAGGCATGACGAAAATACCAGTAGTAGTTTCATACGATAATTAATTTGAACAGACCTTCACTAAAATAGTAATTAATCTCTCTCTGTAACTCCAAATTTAGTGGAGTTTGATTCTGTGGAAAACTAACTCGATTGCGGTCGTTTCAGTACCATTTTGGTGAATTATTGATCCAAATTGAGTTATGTGCGAAGCTTTGAACTTGAAGCTCAGAAGCAGATTTTGTGCAAATTTTTGGTGGGGGGCAAAATCCAACAAATTATAAAATAGGGGGGGTAAAATTCTGCATTTTAAAATAGGGGGGGTAAAATTCCGCATTTTTCAAAACAGGGGGTAAAACTGCATTTAAGCCAAAAAAGAAAGAGTTTTCTCAAAAAACTGCTAGGTTTTGTTAGAAGTCTCACATTGATTAGAGATATAGCAAAAGTAATCTTTATAAATGTAGTGCAAATTAAACCTCAACTCTCAAGCTAGCTTTTGTGATTGAGTATAGGCAGGGGCGGACCTGTGTGAGGCTTGGTGTGGCTATAGCCACACCAGCCCGACCCAAATTGTTTCGAAAAATAATAATAATAATTTTATAAATAATTTTAAGTTATTCTTTATACATACTCATACAAATATTAATGCAAATATTAGTTTAGAGTTTATTATTAATTACTGTAAGTCTCTCGGTACACATTAGTTTAAATATTAGTTTTTTTTTACCGTAAGTTTAAATATTAGTTTATAGCCTGTTATTGTTGATTTCAAATCGTTAGTTATACGTAATGTATGATTTTAAGTTATATACTTTATTTTTATAATAATCAACTTTGATTTTGTTTATAAAAAAATAGTGGATGACTAATTGAATTTGTAGTATTGAGTAAAATTATCTATTGAACTAACATAAAACAATAGGTTTAATTTTTTCAAGTAAGATGATACGAGTAAAATTGGAATAAAAATTACTCCATAAGTTATAAGCTAATTGAATTAGTTTATCAAAATAATCTATAAGCTAGTATAATTCTGGGTTCTATATATTTTGGTCCAAGGTAAAATATTGTGAATTATCAAACAATAGTAATATGTATGATTTAACATATAATAAGTTATAGCCTTTTTTCTGCGAATTTTGTAATTTTTTGGATATAATTTTTTTTTTAATAGAAATTTTCTGGATTGTTGCTTTGTTGGTCTTCTTTTTTCGAATATACATGTTGTTGTATTAGTAGTAATTTCATATATTATTTGTTGTTTAACTAAATTATTGGGATGATGATGATTTTTTTTCGATAATGCTAAAAAAATTTAGCCCCACTGATAATTCATGTATGGGTTCGCCCCTAAGTATAGGTTTCCCAAATTCTAATAAATTTTATCTAGCGATGAGAGATTTAAGTAGTAAGAGATCATAAATTCGATTTTCATTTGCTCTATTGTAAAAATATAAATAAAAAGAATTCAACTTCTAAAAGGTAATTTGTCAAACAAAAAGAAAAACTTCTGAAACGTAACTACGTAAGGAATCATGATCACAGCACGTAAGGCACAATAATAGAAGTCACGCCATGTAATGTGTGTGATACAATAAAATTGAGATAAGTATGATAAATATTATTCTCTTTGTCCCAATTTAATTGATACAGTTGACAATTTCACGCATGCGCATAACTTTGACGATTAATATTTTTAATTGTATAATAGTAAAAATTATAAAAATTTGATATTTTAAAAATACTCATCGAGAGGAATCAAACAACATCTTATATGTTAATATTTATTTTTGTTTATTAGTAAAAAAAAAATCAATGCAATATGTGGGACGGAGGGAGTACTAGTGGTTAGAAATGTATGTGAAGTGTCCGAACGAGCTTAACTCAGTTGGTAGGAACATCGCGTTATATACGCAGGAGCCAGCCGAGATTTAAATTCTGAACACTCCACTTATCTACCTAAAGTGGAATTTCTAACTAGCCTATAGAAATATAAAGATCTATTATTTTCTTATTATTCACAAGGTATAAGTGGTACAATATATAGATGATATGTTTGTGTAGAATTAAACTACTCTCTATATTATTCCTTGATTTCCTCATGTCTGTTACAATGTTAATGCAATTCCTAGAATGACTCTCACTTTAAAAACAATGATTCTACTAATTACTATAATATCTCCAGCTTTTATTTATCTGATTACGTAGCCTTAACACACTAGAAAAAAAAAAAAAAAAGTATGTGAAGTAGTTAGTTTTCTATGTGAAATGACTTAGTAAAACGGAGTACTCCATCTTTCTAGTATAAAAGGTATACTTTGACCAAATTTGTTTTGACCACATAATTAATACATTCATATATCTATATAAATTTCAATTGAACATTGTGAATGAACAGCAATATACACTACAAAGAACACCAAAATGAATTTTTCTTTCAAACTGGCATTCTTATTAGTTATTTTCGTCATTTCATCCGGTAAGCTATAATTTAAAATCTGAATTTTCTATACATCACGTTGTGATTTTTTCTTATATTCTAATATTATTTATATTATATATGCAGATATGTGTATTGAATCTGAAGCAAGATTAGGAGGTGTAGTAGATTCAGGTTGTCCTAAAATTTGTCACGTCAAAGAAGGTGCTACTTGTTTGAACAACTTTTGTGTGTGTCAAAAAGACCCGGTTGGTCCAATTAGACATTGTTGCAACTCATGTGTTGGACCCTTGTGTTACTGTCCACCAAACTGTAATATGTGTGGTTGAGCTCTAGTTATAATTAATATTGTAAACTGAGTATTGGGAATTTTATGATGTATGAATAAAATAAAATTTTCTCTTTTAAATAATTGATTAATAAAATGGATTTGTTTTCTCAGTAATATTTTATGTGTTGTGAATTCGAACCGAAAACCACACCAATAAATCTTTTGATGTGTGGGACAAATAAATTGAAGCAACCAAACAAAATGAATGAGAATAAGCAATAAATCAACAATTGCTAGAACTATCAAAAGCGATAAAAGACACGAATAAATTGTTTATCCAATTCAGTTATAACAACCTACTCTGGGGGAGAGAGTCACTCTCCGTTCCACTATCAATAGAAAATCTTGATTACAAAATATTCAACCACAAAGAGTTGCAAGAATTTAGAGTTTTCCTAAATTCTATATTTTTTCCAAATCTCTACCCGTGACCAAGAGATTCAATCAATAAGTGTTTACAAGGTGATGAATCAATCCCTAACCCTAGAGTATGCCCAAGAGAAGTTCTCTAATAAACCCTATTCTTTTGTTGGCTTTAGAAACCCTAAAATCACCTTAAAAATATCAGAAAAACGCAAGCAGCAGCACTATATAATCGCGCCCAGCTTGGGGGGCTGGCTCCCGGCGCCGATGGCAGGGAGCAAGGCTCCGTTTTTCTTCTTTTGTTGTGCCCAGCTCAGGCTTGTTGCGCCCAGCTCCAACACTAGATGCAAAACTCTGTTTTTCTGCTTAATTTAAAGGCATAATCCAACAATATATACATATTTTAGTTTTTTAATCTCAAATCAACGAATATGATTGTTTATATAAAACAACTATTCAAAGGATAACCAAACCCGTTTGACATGGGGATGGGTTCGATTATTCATCTCCATTGAAAATTGGGGAGGAAAATGAAAATTTATCATAAGGGAAAAAAGCCTTTTTTTTTTGTCCCAAATTATAAGGGAGAAAATCATTTTTAAGAATGTTTTTCCCTTATTATCATAAAATTAAATGCAAATTGCATTTAATTTTTTCTCTCTACTCTTTTCTCAATAAACAACAACCAATAAAAATTGTTTTTACATCTTCCTATGCAACTTATTCCAAGGAAAACCTACAAAAACATATTTCAAATTTTCATGTTTTACTTTTTCTTAATAAGTGTGATTTTTTTATTTTCTCTTATAATTCGGGACGGAGGGAGTACGATATAGAGTCCGGTTCAAGGATGAGGAAGGTAAAAATTGTTCCCGTTCTATTAACATGTCTATTTTTTTGCCAAATGATTTAATACTTTTTTTTCAAAAAATTAATTCTCAAAACAAATTTATCAAATGATAATGAACAATCTCTAACTAGCACTCTTTGGTCACTGTTTAAGGAACAATAAATAAAATGAATCTCGTTTATTTTACCTTAATAGAAGAGAGAGATAAATTAATCTAGTAAGGACCTGTTTGTTAAAAAATACACCAATAAACTAGTTGAGGTATTTGGTAAATTATTGGTTCAACTAATTGATAAATGTATAGTGGCAAAAAAACATTCTAAGACCTATCTAAACATTAGTCATATTCGTCCATAAATCATAGCTCAACTGTCATAAATACTGAAATTGCATTTGTTGGACGTCATGACCGGGATTCGAATTCCTATGACTCCATTTTATGTATGTGAGTTTTCAATAACTTTATCATTTCGCCTATCAATTAAAAAAAAAACAGTCTCATATCCCTCTATTTTAACAAAATCATTAATCTTCACGAAACTACAACACTCTTTATCTTCTGTTAGCTAGAAAAATTATTCCAACCTAAATTTTCCACAAAAATAAATATTGTATTTATAAAAATTATTCCAACTACAACACTCTTTATCTTCTGTTAGCTAGAAATATGTACGAACTTGAAAGAATATCTCGTAGTCCTTATAAAAATTCAATTTATATAATATTGTATTGATACATTATCGTATATGCAAGAATGTTATTATAAATTATTACTCTCTCCTATCTTTTTTATTTATCGTATGAGAATCGTGCGCACTATTCGTATAATCAAACTAATTATTATATAAAAATAAATATTAACATATAAGATGTTGTTCAATTTGTCTTGACGAGTATTTTTAAAATATAAAATTTTCATAATTTTTTATAAACGATAATTAAAGATATTATTGATCAAAGTTATTCATTGTCATATGAGCAGAAATCTAAAACGACAAATAAAAAGGAACGGAGGGAGAGAATTAAAACCCCAAATTGACACTACAAGAAAGGTTGTGTAAAGGTCACAGATCCTAGCGTCGACAGTTCCAAATAACGACGGTTTTACGAACTGACACACAAACCATCCCAATTGATTTAACGTCAGTTTTAAACCGTCGCAAAATCAGTGTAAACCTTGGGAAATAAAATTATTTCGCCCTTTTGCGACGATTTTGAACTGTTGTCATTGTGTTTAATAATTTTTTTATTCACCGACGGTTTTATACCGTCGCAATCCCCCTTTTATTTTTTTTTATTTTTTTTTACTTTTTGATGGTATTTTTTTGGTTAGCTTATAGCTTTTCCTATTTTCATAACCTTTCCAAAATACAAAAAGGGAATTTTTTAATTTTTTTTTTATAATAATGTTGAACATTTTTTGAAGCAATAGTAGTTTTTTACAATGTTTTCGGAAAAAACTCATTGATCAATTTTGTTGTTTGGACATGTCTTTAAATTTTGTAGATATATGTCTTACATAAACCCTAAAATAAATTATTTTTTGGGGGGACACTTGTCCGACACGTGTCGTATGAGTGTCTTACAGGTGTCGAAAACCGATCAAAAGAGTGTCAAAGTAAAGGAAAAATTGATTTTTTTTTGGACACTAGTCAAAGCTATCCGACACGTGTCGTACGAGTGTCATACGACTGTCAGACACCGACACGTGTCAGACACCGCGACACACCTAATCATATAGGTGTTCGTACTTCATAGATAACACTCGAACAACTCAAATTTAATCAATATTGTTTAAAAATAAATAAATGTCTTGGAGAGGATAAGAACAAAATCCAAGATTTTTTTGTTTTTATTTTTGTCAAGTAATTTAGTGGTTATAAATTTCACCCTTAAAATGAATAAGTGAGATGATCGGGGTTCGAATTCCGACCTCCTATATATAATGTAATGTTCCTGTCAACTGTACTAAACTCGTGCATATCAATGATGTTGGCCAAATGTCTCATTAAAAGCTATATAAAAATTATGAGAACGGAAAAAAAAGTGTTTTATTATAATAAAGAATGTTTAATCTCAAAAGTTTTAAAAGAGTCCCAAAGTTGAAATCTTATCAGACGTGTCATATTTTTGATGATTTAGCACATGCAGATGTGAATTTTGTCATTAACATTTCCATTTAAATAAATTTCTGCGATGATCACATAAATCTTTGCGGTGATCACAAAACACTCACTTCTAATCCTTTTATTATCAGTAATCTTTCTACCAATAATCAAATGTCAAGTTAATTATCGTGAGTGCCACCAACCATGTGGTTCATTAAAACCCTTCCCTTACCCACATCGAAGTTTTATTGGAGAATTTCTAATCCAATCGGTAAATTCAAACAATATAATCGTCGATTTGAAACCTTTTATCAACCATTTAGTCACAAATACGCACCACTACAAGCAATCCTCGCCGGAGAATCGATCTACGGTTCCAACATCATGTTGCCGGCTCGACAGCAAATACACTCAATTATTACTGGACCAACTAATTACTGAAATTATTACTGGGAAAGGAGAATAAAGGAATCTTAATAGGGATATCCAACAGAAAAAAAATACTAGTTGAATGGTATGTTTTCACCAAATTTATTTTGAATATATACGTCATTAATACTCACAAAAATATTATATTTTGACCAAATTTATTTTGACCACGTCATTTATACTCACAAAAATACTATATTTGGACAACTCACATTAATTAATTTTCATAAGATGGGGATACTCATGTCTATATAAATTTGAAAAGAACATTGTAAATCAACAACGATAAACACTACAATGAACACTAAAATGAATTTTTCTTTCAAACTGGCGTTTTTATTAGTTCTTTTCGTCATTTCATCTGGTAAGCTAGAAATTAATAAAATCAAAATTTTCTATACATTCATAGTGTGATTTTCTTATATTCTAATATTAGTGATGCATGATATGCAGATATGTGCATTGAATCTGAAGCACGATGGGTCGTACATCCTGGCCGTTGCCCTATACTTTGTTACATCAAAGAAGGTACTGATTGTTTGAACAACTATTGTTTTTGTGAAAAAGAACCACATCGTGAATCTAGATATTGTTGTGACATACGTGCTGGACGCTTGTATTTTTGTCCACTACGTTGTGATACTAGTAAGTGTTGAGCTCTCATTACTTATATTGTAAATTGAGTATTGGGATTTTATCATGTTATGAATAAAATAAATTTTCTCTTATAATTAGTCGATTAATAAAATGGATTTGTTTAATTATCCAACATATTTGAATGATAACAATTGTGATTATTTCTACGACGACAACTATTCATCAAGATTGGTTATGTAATACCCTAATAGTTTATGTATGTTTTTCTTAATACTTTTATTCAACAATGTATTTTTTTCTTTCATAATCAGTATTTGGCTTACTGAACCGCATAATCTGATTTAGAGGTTAGTTCTGGCATTAAGTAGTTTTAGTCTCCTCACAATTGCAATTATGAGGGATCAAACTGTGATCATCTTTACCAAATTTAGCGACAATCACCACTAAATCAACTAATGATTGATATTCAACAATACTCCCTCCGGTCCTTTTTATAAGGAACACTTAGGGCAAAAAATTTGGTCCTTTTTATAAGAAACTTTGACCAATTTTCAAATGTTTTAAATGTTCAATTTCACTTATGCCCTTATTTATTATGAGAGAAAATTTAAAAATAAGTAAGTTAGTTGAATAAAGAGTAATTAAATAAAGGTATACATGGAATAAATTTAAATTTATAAGTGTATTAAATGAAAATAACTATGTTAAATGTGCTTCATTGATCTGTGTGATTTTTTCAAAGTGTTCCTTGTAAAAAGAACCGGAGAGAGTATATTTTATGCACAAAGAATTCACAAAAATTATGCCACCATCTAATTTATGTAGTTATTTGAGACACTTATTATCTCTATTTATTTAATTAATGATGAGACAATAATTACCACTAATTTATGACTAGAATTTAACTTGTCAAAAACCCGTACTTTCATTAAATGTATTACTATTTCTCTTTTTTTGAGAGAAGACGAAAATTGGTATGAATAAAAATTAGATCCCCATCTCCCTTTGAATTGAGCCTATTTCTTTTCAATGAATGAGTGAATAATTTTGGCGGCTACTTTGTTATTGTTTTTTAACAATAATTGCTACTTTTATATTATAACCAAACAAAAAATCTAAATCTTCCTATAAAAAAACTAATAAAAGAAAAAGAAAAAAAAACCGTGTTTTTTGTGATTGATGTACGACGCGCGTACCACACGCGTACCCATTGCAGAAAAGAAAAAGAAAAAGGTACGGCATCAGTGTGTATCGATGAAGTACCGTATGCGTACCGGTAACCGGTACGTACTCGGTACCAATACTCTATCTAAAATGAAGTATCATGCAACATAGGTATTATAAATGTGTTCATAAATTCATCTTCATTTGTTCTATTATAAAAATAAAAATAAAAATAAAAAGAATTCAACTTCTAAAGTAATTTGTCAAACAAAAAGAAAAACTTCTGAAACGTAACTACGTAAGGCATCATATATGATCACAACACGTAAGGCATAATAATATGAGAAATCACACCATGTAATGTGATACAATAAAATTGAGATAAGTATGATAAATATTAGGAATTAGATCCTCAATGATCCTATTTGATCTCAACCATTGATTTTTGTTAAACATTAGCAATCAACACTATAGTATTATTAATGGACGGTTCATATCTGCACAGGACATAAAACTGAAGAAGAAAGACATGAGAAGATCCGGATCCTAAATATTACTAGTGGCTAGAAATGTATGTGGAGTACTCCCTCCGGTAAGCTAGAAATTAAAATCTGAATTTTCTATCCATTACAGTTAGTTTTTCTTATATTTATGCAGATATGTGCATTGAATCTGAAGCAAGATTAGGAGGTGTAGTTGATTCAGGTTGTCCTAAAATTTGTCACATCAAAGAAGGTGCTACTTGTTTGAACAACTTTTGTGTGTGTCAAAAAGACCCAGTTGGTCCAATTAGACATTGTTGCAACTCATGCGTCGGACCCAGGGGCGTAGCCACATTGAACCGAGGGGGTTCAACTAAACCTCCTGAACTTAAACAAATTGTACGTACATTTTTGTATATTTTGCACTTTAAACCCCCTAAAATTTTAGTTTTGAACCCATCCAAGAGAAGAAGATAACACATAAGAATGAAAATAGGGAAGATGCACGAGAAAGAAAAAAAGGAAAAACCAGGAAGTGAAAGTAAGAGGAGAGTGGAGTGGCTGCCATTCCTTGAAGATGTTTTCTCTTCCCCCTCCCATGAATCTTTTATACCCCTAAATATTCCAATTTTGCCCTTATAGAAAAATTCGGTTCGCAGAAACCGAATTTTTTCTAGTGCAAATTCAGAGTAAATTTCGGTTTTTAGAAACCAAAATTTGTAAGTCAAAAAAAAACTTCGGTTTCTACGAACCGAAGTTTTTTTAATGGCAAAATTGGAAATTCAAGGGGGAGATTCATGGGGGTGGGAAGAGAAAACATCTTCCTTGAATGAGTTTAAGAAGATGATACTAGCATTTTTAGGGTTTTCTAACTCATTTTGGGCTTTTACTATGCGTCCCAGCACTTGTTATGTTTATTTTTTACGGTTTGTTATATGTTGTGCCTTTTTTAACTTTTTTTTTTACACGTTATTGTTTCTGAGAGTTACTTTTGTCGCTCTACCAGTTATTCAAACATTGTCCGTTACTTAAGTAGCGGACGATAATTTTTCTTAAATTTTTTGATTTTATAACATTTGCTACTTAAGTAGCATATGTGAAGTAGCGGATGTGTAAAAATAGAGCGCACGAGTAACCAATAAGATGGCAAAAGTAACTCTCATTGTTTGTCTGTACTCTGAATACTTTTTACTTCCATTTAAAACAAACATAACAGAAAAATTGCATCATGTAAAAATTACTATTTTTTTCTGCTGGCTTTAATGTAATAAATTACTGTACTATTAAAAAAAACTTAAAAAATATTTTTATTTGAACGTTGAGATTTTATTGATCAAGTAGTAAAAAATAAATGTGTGCAATGTGACTTGTCTAGTTTGTACACTATAGACTTGATTCATTATATAAAGACGATTGTAAAGTTAATGAAACTTGCTCATTCAAAATAAAAATTGCTAACTCGAATATAAAAGATATTTTAAAGCAAAATATTTCTTATATTAAAATGATTTGAACCCCCTGTTTCAGGTTCCTGGATACGCCACTGGTCGGACCTTTGTGTTACTGTCCACCAAATTGTAATATGTGTGTTTTTTTTTTTTTTACAATGAGTTGGGGATCGAACCCAGAATCTATAGTGTTCTAGACTGGGCCAAGAGCTGGCCCAATCGCTTCTGCCCCACATTTGGGGCACGACCCAATAAGGGGAGACTTCCCCGACACGTTAGTTAATAACGTGTCCTGCTCGACATAACGGATAAGCAGCACGTTAAACACGTGCTCATCTATCTATGCATGTTGATCCATTCCACCGTAGCTTAACAGCTAAGCAGCACGTTTAGCACGTGCTCATCCGTTCAACCACACTTGTCACGGAGCTTATCCCTTACCCGCGAATAGCGGAACGGCTCCAACCAAGATAGAGGCAAATAACGGCCTCCCCTACGATACAGGGACTATCTTGGCAGTTGAGTCTCACTACTAGAAAAGTTCTAAATAACGACGGAATTTAGAGACATAATTTAATTTGTCACTAATTGAGACAGAATTGGAGACGGAATATAGTGATTAGAGACCACATTTGAAAATTTCATATTAGAGACGGATTATAGAGACATATATGCCCGTCACAATTTTTTTCGGTCTCTAAATCCGTGTCTAACATGTCTAAATTATTTTAAGAAATAAAGCAAATTTATGCAGAGACGGAATATAGAGACGGATGAGAGTGGAGACCAAATTAATTCAGTCTCTAAATAAAAAAATATTTAAAACAAAATTTTTTCTCTGTTATTTGTATTGGAACCAAAACTTTACTTTCACTTGAAGAATCCCTCAAACTCCAAAATTTCCCTAATTTCCATTTTCACTTCCCCCCATCATTTCCCTCTCAAATAAAATTTCCCTAATTCGATTTTGACAAAACCCTAACTGCAATTTCATTTCCGCAAAGAAGACCTAATTCCATTTCACATTCGCTCTTAAGCAAAACCCTAATTTCATTTTTGTGTTCTTCTAGTATTTCTGTTGTTCGTTTTTGCTCCCGAATTTTTCTTGATCTATCGTTCATCTGGGTTACTTTCGTTCGTCTAGGTTGCTTTCTTTCGTTCATTTGGGTTCCTCTTGTTCCATCTAATTCTTGTGTACCTTGCGTTCCTCTAATCAGTTCAATCTTTTGTTGCTACTCTTAATTCACATTCACTCCTAATTTCATCACCACCTAATACCCATTTTCCACACACAATGACACTATTGGGCTCAGTCTTTCAAACAAGGTATCTAATCCGTTGAAATATTTTCCAAAGAAAGGTATCTAATTTGTTTGTTTGTGTTTTGTGCTAGGATTGCTTCATATGTTGATTTGTCATCTCAGGATAAAGAGGATGGATATTAGCTTAATAGGTATTTTATTCATTTGATTTGATTTCTCTATTACTACAGTTTGTTCTCTACAGTAATTTATCCGCTCTTCTTCCTGCTATGTTCTGAATTGATTTCTTTGTTGGTTTTATTTTCCATTAACTTTTGATGTTCTTTCATTTTTGCAATCAAATTAAGAAATGTTGGCACTAAAAGGGGCGTGAGTTTCATTTGTGAACTCATTGCCTGTGTATGACAATGTGACATTTGACCAATTCTTACCTACAACTAGTTGGCTAAGTTGTGTTTTATGCACCATTGCAGCAGAACGCCGAACTCTATGTGTAGAACCGGAACTTGTGATTTACAATTCATAGCCACGGTAGAATTTAGAGTTATCATGGTGGTGTTGAAAATTTTGGGGTGATACAGGCCTTTGATCCTAACACAAATGCAGTTATAATTTATATGTATAATATGCTTTATTGTATACTCTAATATATAAGTTGGTTTTTGTTTTGTTAAATTCTTGCTTCAGCTTCACTAATTGTGAACTTATAATCATGTGTAGCTAAATCATTTGGTTGTGGCAGTAGTTGTAATTGAGCTTGAGTAATAATCCTGTTGGATAGGGGCACATCTAACTGTACCATGGTATATAGCTTGAAGATAACTTCATATGTGAACTAGAAGCATGATTGAATGTCTCTGGAAAAAAAAACCATACAAAACTAGGAGTATTATTTATATATCCTAGATTTTATTTAGTAATTGGTGTCACACTTTTTTGGATTTATGTTTGGCCTTGAGCAAACATACAAAACTACTTGTACTTTTGTAAATAAACAAAAATACAATAATTGTGACCTTAAGCAACTGATCCTGTAGCAATTGAATGACTAATTGTGTTGTTTATTTCATTAGATCACAACATTTCTCATACCTCAATTCTTTTATCATGCTTCATGAAGAATTTCTGTAAACAATAGCTTTATCTGGAATGCCTAAGTTTTTGAAGAATTGAGTAGTTTATTTCATTGATCCTGTAGCAATAACACTCAAATTATATGTAGGAATTTCAGGGGAAACCAACTTTCAGGTTACGTCTCTACCACTCTTCTTCTAGAAAGATCAAGGAATAGATTACTTACTTTGAGGAATTACTTCTTTATGTATGTAGATAGTTTACTTAGAGAAAGTCAACTATTAGGACCATGATGGAAGGTATATTATGTGTTTTCGTACTGCTTATTTAACAATGTAATTCAATATTTTTGCATTCATTTGCCATTGGAAATGATTTACTGCTATATTTATTTGAAACTAGTTGATGCATTATACAGTTATGCTATTAATCAATAATTAATTTTTGTCAAATGTTTCACTTTGCATGTCAAGTTACAGCTGCTCCAATAAAAGTTTTTTTTTTTTGCTAAACTAGTCAAGCTTCTCTTCTCGTGTCTTCACTAGTAGGTCAGTTTCTTTTGCTAGATTTATGCATTTCTCATTTCAAATTCGGTTCAATATCTAACAATTATCAACGTTTTTTATTATGTTGTTTCAAAATAAGAGACACATAACTTTGTTTTGGTTTTGGGAGAGTTACCTATACATAGGGAAGACAAAGAATGTTCTATTTGTATCCCTCTTTTTTGCTTTTAAATGCATGACACCAGATTTACCTATATTGTGGAGACTGAATATTTTTCTATAATTTCATGCATTTTGAACCAGTTCTTCATAGGGGTGGCAGGGGTAGTACAAGCTTGTTCATGCTATGTTAATAGTCCTTGTAGAATGAGGTGAAGAGCACCTGTAACTATTTTTCAGATTGGTGAGTAAATCAATTATAAAATTATGTAGAGATATTTTTTGAGTCATTGGTACCTAATTTTATAGGACTTGTTTAATTTTCCATGTTCTGTTTGTATGTTGATTAATTTTCTCATTGGATTCATCTCTAACTGAATAGTGACAAAATTGAGGCCATTTAGATATGGAATATTAATTTTGACTTTTCTAGTCATATTTTCTTCTCTTTTCTATGTCACTATTCAGCTTTTCTACTGGTACCATAGAATTAGGAGTGCTGATTGGAAAAGGTGACTATTTTGGAAATGTATTAAAAACTACACCTCTCTTATGTTTCAGCCAAGAAGATGCAGGTTACATATGTCTCTAATTCTCTCGTTAACATTACATAAATAAATAGTTCTAGTGAATGTCTTGTAACTTTTTAATTTTTTTGGGTGCAAATTTCCTAGTGGATGCTATGCACTACACATTATCTAAAATGTTAAGCTTAAATTAGATGCAAGTGTTGGTTGAACCTACAATTATCAATGCCTTTTTTCTTTGCAGATATATTAATACCGGTCTTGGTTCAGGTTGGAATTAGGTGGCTGCAATTATTTAATTATGGTATTGGTGAGCTTAGAAAGTAAGGATTTGTTGGGCTGTTGCTCGAGGACATTATTCAAGACTATTAAATGAAATCATATTTATAGTTAGTGGGATTTAAGCATTCTGGTTTCATGATATGGCATTTGTGTAGTCTATGTAATTCCATTTGTACTTTCTTATCTGTTGTATCATTTCATATAGGTTGTAGTTTTTTTGTTAAGATCGTTGAATCTTGATTTAGGTGTAGTTCTTCATATTGTAATTTTGGCACTTCAAAATATTTTGTGTGCTTTGTGGTTGTCTTTCCTTTTAGCAAGTGTTGTTTATTCAAAAAAATAAAATAGATTATTATCTATTTAGACTCAACATAGTAAAGTTTCTCAATTTTACATGCAGGCTTAAGCTCATATAGTTGCAACAACCATAGTGAAAATTATTTTAGAGCTGAAATTATTTTTTAAAAAATAATATTATTATTAGAGACAGATTATATAATCTGTCTCTACAGAGACAAAATTATATACGTTAGAGACGGAACTATTTTATATTGGCATCAATTTTTAGTGACAGATTTTTATTGTTAGAGACAGATAAATTCAGTCTCTAATTAGAGACGGAACAATAAATCAGTCTCTAACAATTTAGAGACCAGGAAAATAACGACAGAATTGATTCTGTCTCTAACTAGCTTAGTGACGGAAATTGTGTTTTAGAGACAGATTTCTTCCGTCTTTATTTTCAATTTTTCTAGTAGTGTCTATTGGGCCGGTTATTCCGGCCCAATAGACCAACCTTTGGCCCAGCGCTGGGGGCAACTATATAAGCTCTCCTAGACAGGAGAGCCAGGTATTCTAAACCATTACTCACTATACTTTCTCTCTCTTCTCTCGTATCTCTCTCATTCTCTTGCTGACTTAAGCATCGGAGTGCCTGCAGGTACAAACCCCCCTTCGGTGTGGATGATTGCTCAACGGACCAGCCATCAACCTCTTCTGATCATCAGGTTAGATCATATAGCATAATCCTCAAATCCCTGATGACTAGACTAAAACTAGAGACTTATAATATGTGTGGTTGAGCTCTCTATACTTTAAATATTGTAAGAATTTTATGATGTATGAATAAAATGAATTCTCAAAACAAATCTATCAGACGATAACGAGCAATGCTAGCTAGATCTTTCTGGACACTGTTTAAGGAACAATAAAACATTCTAAGACATATCTAAATATCAGTCATATCTCTCTATTTTAACAAAATCATTAATCTTCAGGAAACTATATATAACACTTTATATATCTTCTATTAGAAAAATTACTTCAACTTAATTACATAAATATTCCACAAATATGTACGAACTTAAAAGAATATGCGATTCTTTGTAAAAATTCAACTTATATAATATTGTATTGATACATCGTCGTATATGCAAGAATGTTATTAGTAACCAAAAGGCAAGAAAAAACATGAACCTTTCTCTCTCTCAAAAATATTTCCTCTGCCTTCTCTCTAGTTTAAAGTCACCTTCTCCGTCTTCTTTCCCCTCAATCCAAACCATTCTTGGAGATGTAGCTTTAATGGTGGGTAGGCATGGCAACAGAACCCGTACTCGCGGGTACCCGCCCGAACCCACCCCGAGTTTGACGGGGAAAAACCGATTTGACTGGGTTTGGGTTCGGGTTTGGGTTTTCCCCGATTTCAAAACATGGGGATGGGGCGGGTAACGGAGATATTGGTACCCACCCCGAACCCGCCCGTTTATATAAAATTACTATATTTTGGAATATTGGTTTGTACCGGTACTATTTTATGGTTTTGATAATTTTGGTTTGATATTTTGGAATATCATTTCATTTGTATGTTTAATGCATTGAAATTTTGGTTTGTACTTTATTATTTGAAATTTTTTGTATTGTATGTATGTCAGCGTTTAGGAAAATTTAGCGTTTAGAAAAATTTTGGGTTCGGGTAAGGTTCAGCAGGGCAGGGCAAGGTTCGGGGATACCCGAACCCATTTGGGTATACCCGAACCCATTTGGGACGGGGATTGGGTTCAATTTTTCATCCCCGTCGGGTAATGGGCGGGGAACGGGTATTTATCAATGATTCGGGTATGGGGAACGAGGAAGGTAAAAACCGTACCCGCGGGTACCCATTGCCATGCCTAATGGTGGGTGGTGCATGCAATGATTGGCTTGGCCATCCGCACTACTCCAACCACCATTTCTGACGTTAATTCCGGTGGGGGTGGTGGGGTGGGGTGGGGGTGGACGTGATTGAAGGTGAGGAGGTGGTGAGGGGCTGAGTTTCTGTTGTGGTGGTGTCGGATCTGCCGTCGCCGGTGTGTGGTTGATGCCGTGTGTGATTGGTTTTCTCTGATACGTGATTTTCTAACCGTTTTCAAATCTGTTGAGATTTGCAGGATTCTTTTAAAGTAGTTGATGGTTTCCAAATCTGTTGAGATTTGCAGGTCTCTCTGTATATGGTTGATTTTTTTTCGCGTCGGTGTTGACTATTTAGAGGTGGTATGCGAGTTGAGACTCATCTGACTATGTTCTCCTTCTACCGGTGCCCCATTAACTTTTGATTCAAGGATTTGTTTTTTGGATTATGATGGGCCAATCGCTTTTTATTCGAGACAGAAGTTAGTGTTTAGTGGCATCTCTATGGGTCGGGATGCTGTCTTCTCCGATAGTCTGGAAGCTGAGGAGTGTCTTTCTAAAAATGCGATTAGAATTTGACCTCTTTTATGTGGTGTCTGTTTTAGTATTTCCATTGGTGTGCCGCTTATATACGATGTCTTTGTTTTGTAGCCCATATTTTACCTGTCTCTGTTCGTCTTGTGCAGAGACCTAATTATTAATAATAATATATTTAATGTTCAAAAATAATTATGCAAGAATGTCATTATAAATTATTATGATAGTTTATGGCAGAGAATTAAAATCCCAAATTGGCACGACAAGAAACCTGGGAATTAGAGACGGTTCTGGAAGCGTTTACTGGTAGTTTTGAACTGCCACAACCTCATATAGCGAAGTTTGTGCAAAGGTCGCAGATCTAGAGTCGACAGTACCAAATAGTGACGGTTTTACGAAATGCCAAACAAACCATTCCAATTGGTTTAACATTAGTTTTTGTTCTGGGCCGAGCATAGATGCTCGAGCACTAGAGGATGTCGAACAAATACGCCCCGAGCAAGCCTACCATGAAGAGCCCGCGAGACTTGCTCGACTCTCCAACGGTCTGATACTCTCACGTATCGTAACGGCCGTAAACGGGAATGATGGGCATTTACTGCACATCAAGGCTCCCAAGCCGTTTTTCGGCAGCCACTTGATGGCCATTAATGCCATCAAGGGCCTTGGCCCTGCGCTGGGGGCTATATATATGTGACTCCACTTCATTCACAAGGTACGCATATTCTTAGCAAAGAAAACCTTCTCACACAGAAACTGACTTGAGCGTCGGAGTGCCTGCAGGTACACAACCCCCTCCGCTCCAACAGGGGTTTCAACCACCTTCAACGCTTTCAACCACCTTCAACGTCGGCGCAGTCGCATTCTCTTGGTGAACACGATCAGTTTTGAACCGTCGCAAAATCGGTGTAAATCGTTGGAAAAATTATTACGCTCTTTTTGCGATGGTTCAAAACCGCCGCCATTGTGTTTAATATATATTTTTATTCACCGACGGTTTTAAACCGTCGCAATCCCCCTTCTTTTTTCTTTTCTTTTTTTTTTGGTCAGATTTCTTTTTTCTTTTCTTTTTACTTTATGGTATTCTTTTGGTTAGCATATAACTTTTCCTACTTTTTTGTTAGCTAATAGCGCCTATGCGCATAATTTTATAAGCGATGACGGTTTGAAAAAAATGGCCGCCGGTGTTTTGTCGCAATTCCACACTTTTTTTTGTAGACTGAGTATTCTACTCTTTTCACCATCCCAAATTGTGGGGTTTACTAGATGATTGCGAGAGCCAAAATTTATTGGTAGTTTAGGCTGCACATAAATTTACTGACAAGCTATTTATTGGCAATTTTGTACATTTATTGAGGGTTTTTGCCCGCAAATAAAACATTTTTTTTGTAGTTATAAGACAAAGACAAAAATACGAACTCAAGCCATCACCTGACTTTGATGGCTAAATACTTGTGAGCTTCTATTCCACACCAGACTTGAGACTTGCTCTATTCCAATACCACATCGTTGCTATATAAGCCACAACCTCTAAAAATATACTTCATTCTAAATGAAGGCTCTACCTCAATCATATACGAACTTGAGTAGAGTGTTTGCAGGTACACTCTTTGCATAAGGAACAAAAACTTTAATTCCACCAATCATCACCATTCGAAAGTTATGTGCATAAATTTACTGGCGAGCTTATTTATTCAATTTTGTACATTTTTTTCTAAATACAAATATATTTTGATAGGCAGTAGGATTGGAAAGAAAATCTAATATGTCTGAATTGAAGGCTTATAGATATGTCTTAAATTAAAAGAAAAGAATTAGCTCAGTTGGTAGGGACAGCGCACTATATTTACAGAATCAGGTTCGAATCCTGAACACTCCACTTATTTATGTTTAAGGTGAAATTTTGGCACTAGGCTACTTGACAAAAAAAAAAAAAAACACAATCTAAATAATTTTATTTGCTGTCTTATTTAATTTCATTACCATCAACTTAAATACAAAATCATGTGGGTATCTAATTTATAACTTGAATGATTTTTGGTCCTTATAAACGAACATATATTTCCATAATTTAAAACTTGAATTTTTATAAGGACTAAGAACGAAGACGAATTACAACACATTTACAACGTTTATTGATACAACTCGGTTCAAGAGGCTTGCGACATTTCTTGTTTCAACAATCATCATCTTTTCGACATTCATAGTCTATTGTAATGAAAAAAGAGAAAAGAAGAATGTAATTAAAATTATGAGATAATATTTTGTGTAAGAAGTAAATAAGGGAATTTGAAAAGGATGAAAAATAGTTTACCATCTATGTTTGGTTTTTCGACACAACCATCTACATTTGTTGTAACAAGAAATATAGAAAGGAATATAATCATAATATAAAGAAATTTGACAATTTCACACATATTTTCCACTTTTGCATAAAAAATTACATTATCTCTTCTTAGTTTATAAATCTCATAATCTCCTTATATCATTTAAATAGATTTTAACTGTTATGGAGTTGTAAAAATTTCTTCCTAAAACTATATATAGTAGTTATTGAATAACTCTTAAATACATCAATGCATTTTTTGTCCCTTTAACACATTAATATTTGGTAAAGAGGTCACATAAACGACATAGCAATCATAAATTTCTTTATTATATTTCACTAGATTTCTATTAGTTTATAACCTTTCCAAGATAGAAAAAGGAAAATATAACTTCTTTTTTTAATAATAATGTTGAACATTTTTTGAAGCAAAAGAGTTAAAACAAAGAAACAGGTGAGAGAACATACCTCCAAACTAAATTAGCACTAGCTTGTACAACTCAAATTTAATCAAATATTATTTTAAAAAATAAATATCTTGGAGAGGACAAAAACAAAATCCAAGATTTTTTTTCTTCCTTTTGCCAAGTAATTTAGTTGCTAAAAATTTCACCCTTAAGGTGAATAAGTGAGATGATCGGGATTCAAACTCCAACTCTACATATATAATGTAATATACCTGCAAACTAAGCTAAGCCCGTGCATATCAATGATTTTGCGCCAAATGTCTCATTAAAAGCTTTATAAAAAAATCATGTGAAATAAAACCTTAATGAAGGAAAAAAAAAGAAAGAAAGAAGTTTTATTATAATAAAGAATGCTATGTACCCCCCCAAAAAAAATGCTTAGTTCGCGTAAGCTTAAGTCAGTTGTACGGACATTGTATACAGTAGCAAACCTAGGGGTGGGTTGAGGTGGGCCACGACCCACCCCCACACCAAATTTAAATGTAATATTAATTTAGAGTTTATTATTGATGATTATAAGTAACTCGGTACACATATTAGGTTCAAGTATTAGTATAAATATTAGTTCATAATCAATTGAATTTATAGTATTAGATAAAATTATAGAAATTGAACTAGCATATATAAATATGAAATGACATAAAAAAAATATGTTTATTTAATATTTAATTTTTTAAGTCCCATATTTTCACATTTGTTGCAATTTTAGTTCTATCTCAAAGTTTTTTTCTTTCTTTTTTGCCGTAAAAATAACAAATTTTAATGCCAAAAAAAAAAAGAATTTTGGTCTCAAATTTGATATTTCATCTTTAGATTCAATTTTGGAGACAATAAATCATCTTTATGGCCAAAAATCACAATTTATAGATAAAATATAGATTGTTGGTACCAAAATTGTAACATTTGAAAATAGAGGGATAAAAAAAAATTCAATTTAAAAATAGATTGATTATTTTCGGCCCACCCACAATATTTTTTCTAGTTCCACCACTGATCGTATATATTATGTAGGTGCTGGGATTTGAACCCTGGACACTCCACTTATTCACCTTTAAAAATGCTTATTTTCTCTAAACTACTAGACAAAAAATAAGAATGCTTATTTAAAATTAGACATACACTCAAAATAAAATTCCTTAAAATAAAAAAAATTAGACATACACTCAAAAATTAGAAAAAAATTATTGAAAAATAAAATAGTAAAACACTCCCCTACCCCTCCATTGAAAGAAGCTTGAATCCTTGTTAAAATAAAATATATACTTTAGTCTATTTTAGCAAAAATAAACATTTTTGCGATAACAAATAACTTTAAATCCCTATTTTCTTTAAGATATTAATTATGTCAAAAAAAATTGATTCATCAATGAATTAAGATATTAATTTTATTTTTTTTGAAAATTTTATTATTGATTATATGATTTTAGAATATAAATCAATTTAAAGTATTTTTTAAAATTGACTTTAGAAATTTATTCAAATATTTATTCTATTTTATATAGTTTCATAGTTTATAACAGCGTTTAAAACTACATATTAATTAATAATGTGAATAAAGTATAATTAAAAATATATATTACAAGGCTACTTTACATATCACATCCTATTGACTTTAGTTGTACAAGTTTATTTTGAAATGGAAAAATATATCAATCACAGGTTTGTGTATAGCATAAGGAAAATTGAACATGGTTCCAAGAGTCGAAGACGAATGTTCTAAATCGAAGGCAACGTAACAAAAAAAAATTAATTAAGACTTTGCACAAATTATGGTCTTTCTTGTTTTTTTCTTTTCAAATAGCCTAATAACAAGATTCACACATTTAAATATAAAGAAACGTAGAATTTAAAGTTGGAACGGTCACTACAATAATATCCCTGATAATTTTCATGTCTTTTAATAACTATCAAATCCTCTTAGGGCTCATTTGGTGCGCAAAATATGATAGTGACAATATAATATAAAACATGATAAGAATATGATATGATATCAACAGGATAACAATTATCCTCAGTTATCATATCTTGTGTTTGGTGCATACATGATAACAAACATGATAACTATTATATAATGTTTTTAATACATACTTGCTCATAATAATATGATAAGATATATAACATATTTAAATGACAAAATTACCCTTGTAAAATAATTGTTATTTTTTTAAAATTATTTTGTAATGCTTTGAATTTTATAAATAATAAATATAAATAAGTAATCAAATACCTTTATATAATTTTAAATAAAAATCATGAGAAAATAATCAAGTTTAATTTTTTTATATGATTCATGATCAAATAAATAACTCAATGATATATTACTTTAAAAAAAAAGAAGATAACTCAATGATATATAATGTTAGATAAGCTAAATAAATATATGATATATCTCATACGTAAATAAAAAAATTACCATTGCAAAATAATTATATTTAATTTGTTATAAAATTTAATTTAATATCCCTATTTTACAATTTTTTAATAATAATTTTACTTTAAAACATTGTAATTTTAGTAGAATTTCGATTTTTTAAATTATTTAAATTACAAAATTACCCTTGTGAGAAAATCATATGTATATTTAAAAATTAATTATTTTATTATTAATTTACTATCAAATTATTTTATTATTTATATTTTATTAATTTTCATTTTTTATTTTGAAATATATTTTATATAATAAATCAGTAATTCTTTTTCCTTATCCTATATCCTGCTGCAGGTAACCCAACTCAAATTCAGGATAAATTTTTTAACTAGAGAGACATGATAGGATAAACTTCAGGATTAACTTATCATATCATGTGTCACCAAACACTGGGTTGAGACATGATATGATACAATTATCCTATCCCGTCTCTTCCTGTACACCAAACGGACCCTTAGACTATTTAAAAAAAGCATTGCTATACTGTATAAGAATAGCAAGAATATGCTGTGCGCTTATTTAAAAATATAAAATACTATTAATTATGTATTTAATAGAAAGGAACATGGTGTGGTTCAATCACAACTAATAGTGAAAACCTAGCCGTTGCACAACAAAACAAAAACTTCTTCTTGCCTTTTCTTCTTCTTCATCTTCTAAAGAGGGGTAATTTAAGGTTAATTTTGATCCACCTCTCTTAATCGTTTTATATTTATTTTTATTTAAATAAATGATTTTCACATAAATTAGAGTTTTCTGTTTTATTTTGTGATTTCTTTGTCTCAGTGTGTCCCGTCTTCGTGCGGTGTTTGTTTGATTTTCTTTCTTCGTGCAATGTTTGTTTGCTTTCCTGTTTTTTGTGGCGTTTGTTTGGTTCAGATTGACTGAACAAATTAGATAGCAAGAGACATGATAAAAACAAGAATTTTTGTCCATGAGAACTTTTTGTCCATAGTACAACTATAAAAAATACGAAAATACCCATTTTATTTTCGAATATATATATATATATATATATTATCGCCTTATCTCTTTCTGGCACTGTTTTGTCATATCCTGTCTTGTACTGTTCTGTCCAGTTCTTGTTGTTTTACGAATCAAACGCACCCTTAAATTAGAAGAGAAGAACACCATCTAAATAATTTTATTTGAATATTTAATTTCATTACCATCAAGTTAAAGTACAAAATTATAAAGTTCTTGAGATGGTGTATTGGATTGACATTTTAAATGATTTTAAAAGTTTTTTTTTTTATAATAAAATAATCTTGTGGTATTCAAATCAAGACTTTTATAAAGTCTAAATAAATCTTGTGGTATCCCATTAAGACAATTATGATTTTTTTTCATGGCAATGAAATCCGTCGGTATTCAATTAAGGATTTATCATGATTTATAAAATGTCTTGGTATTAAAAAATTTACGGATTTGAATGGATTCTTTCGAAAAGTGGATTTTACAAGATTTTTTAGTTAAAAATACACATGCTACACTCATCCAACAATCACGGTCAAACCCTCAAAACTTTTTCATCCCTCCAAAGACTTTCTTTTGCCGTCAGTAAGTTTGTCTTTCTTTTCACCAAAACTAGTTATTGTTCAAACAATTTCATAATCATACCTAGGAGGAATCATGAGCTCTCGTAGTCAACATAATCTCACAAAGTTTTTTAAAATTTTACATTTTGTTTTTTGACAAAATAGTCTTTTAAAATTTCAATCCAATAAAAAAAATAAAAAAAATGGATACCAACACAATAACTAAATGATAATTCGTGTACTCCATTACGTATGACATTAAATATAAAATCACGTGGATATCTAATTTATAACCAGAATGGTTTCTGGTCCTTATAAACGAACATAAATTTCCATAATTTAAAACTTGAATTTTTATAAGGACTAAAAACGAAGATGAATTTCAATACATGTGCAATGGAAGTATATACAACTCGGTTCAAGAGGCTTGCGGCATTTCTTGTTTAGACAATCGTAATCTTTTCGACATCGATAACCTGTTGTGATGTCAAAAAGAGAAAAGAAGAATGTAATTAAAATGGGAATAATATTTTGTGTATGAAGTAAATAAAAGAATTTGAAAAGGATGAAAATAACTTACCATCTACGTTCGTTGTAACAAGAAATATAGAAAGGAAGATTAACATAACATAAAGAAATTTAACAATTTCACACATATTTCCTATTTTGCATAAAAAAGTTACTTTATCTCTTCTTAGTTTTTAAATCTCATTATCTACTTATATGATGTAAATAGAGTTTAACTGTTATGCAGTTGTAAAATTTCTGCCTAAAATTATATATAATAGTTATTGAATAACTCTTAAGTACATCAATGCATTGTTTGTCCCTTTAGCTCATTTGGTAAAGAGGTCACATAAACGAGAAAGCAATCATAAAATTTCTTTATTATATTTTACTAGATTTCTATTAGTTTATAACCTTTCCAAGAGATAGCAAAAGGAAAATATATTTTTATAATAATGTTGAACTTTTTTTGAAGCAAAAAAGTTACTTCTTCCCAAAACTTTACTCTTTTTAGATTTTGCACGTGAATTAAGAAATAATATAGATTGATACTCCCTCCGGTCCTTATTATAAGAAACACTTTGACAAAATTACACAGACCAAGGAAGGTAAATTTTCTCATTAATGATTCTAACATTTTATGTTATATTCCAAAAATAACCTTTGACTAGCATGAGAAATAGGTCTCTCTAATTAATGCACTAGCATTATAATGAATTATTTGATTGTATTTAATAAGGGTACAAATGGAATTGTGTCAAAGTATTTCTTATAAAAAGGACCAAATAAAAATTTCAAAGTGTTTCTTATAAAAAGGACCGGAGGGAGTAATAAGTTAAGTCATTTTTATTCTTACTTTATTAAGAAAGAGAAAATCTATTTAATGAATGTTTTGGCTTTTGTAAGAGTATAATTGGTGAAATATCATTAATTGTGTCTTGATTTCTCAAAATGACCAAAATTTTGAAACAAAGTTAAAAAGATAAAAGGATAAAAAATTTAGAACGGAACCAGGAAAACAAAGCAACAGGCGAAAGAACATACCTCCCAACTATATTAGCACCTTTTACTAACACCTGAACAACTCAAATTTAATAAAATATTATTAAAAAAAATAAATATTTTGAAGAGGACAAGAACATAATCCAATATTTTAATAGTGCATATCAATGATGTTGGCCAAATATGTCTCATTAAAAGCTTTATAAAAAACCATCATGTGAAATAAAACCTTAATGAAGGGGAAAAAATGCAGTTTTATTATAATAAAGAATGTTTAATTAGTAATTTCAAAAAAAAAAGAATGTTTAATTAGTTCATGTGAGTTTATGTTATGTAAGTGCTGAGTTTTAAACTCTGAACATTTCACTTATTTATTTTTAAGGTGGAATTTCTACTAACTATTAGACAAAAAAAAGCTTATTTAAATCTAAACCTCCAGAAGACGGATTTCCCTCCTAGCAGGATGAAGACTAATGATGTTGGTCATGCTTATTTAAGATGTGTGTCATTCGAAAATATTTTCCTTAAAATAAAATAAAAATCAGACACACACTCCCTTTTCTTGGAAGAAGTTTGAATTACACTTCCCTCCCTTTTTTTTGTGTCCTACATCTAGTTGATTTTTTGGCTCTCTCTTTCTGACGGGTGTTCTTCTCGTGGTGGTGAACTCGAGACGTTCTAGTTTGTTGGTAGTGTGCCTCCTAGTACTTTTATTTATGTTTTATTGTTTTAGAGATTGTTTTGTTCCGGTGGATTGTACTTCTTGTACCTTCTTGATGTACTGAACTTTCTCTTGTACTTTTTTTCGTTGTTATATTTATATATATTATATTTGCCATTAAAAAAATACTTTAGTCCATTTTAGCAAAAATAAATATTTTTGTGATAACAAATAACTTTAAATTCATATTTTATGTCATAAAAAAATTGAGTCATCATTTTAGAAATTAATTTTCTTTTTTTTGAAAATTTTATTATTGATTATATATTTTAGAATGTAAATTCATATTTAAAATACTTTTTAAAATTGGCTTTACTCAATTTAACATAAGAGAGAAGTATAGTATAACTTAAGCATCTCTTAAAAGAAGGGGCGTAATTTACTCAAAATAAAATAATCACGTTAATTAATATTACTTTAATTCTTTTCTCTTTAATTTTTTTTCTTTGTTATAAAGGTGTTTAAGATAAAATTGATTGAACAATTAATATTATCCATATAAATATTTCTCCTCTAATGAATCCTATAACATACATTTGGCCTCACACTCATACACAATTCAATTCCAAAGCCACAAACACACAAAAACGTAAAAATCTTCATATCCCACGAACAATATCGTACAAATGGAACCGATCATCAAAGACTAAACCAAATACATTCCCCTATTTTTCAACTGCGGAAGCGAAAACGTAATTTAAGGTGATCGAAATAAGTTCTTGATCAGCCCGGCCCGTTTCTAAGCTTTTGGTGGTCTATGGGCGACCTTAAAATTTGGGCCTAACTATTAAATAGTATAAAAAAATTGAATTGCTAATAAACATTGAATTTTTTATTTAATATCAAAATACTCATACAAAACAATTCCTACAAGCATTTTTAGATGCAAATTCACTAATAATTGTTTCTATATCAATATGTTCTATCATATCTTTCTCAATACATAAAATGGCTAGACTATTTAACCTTTCTTGTGACATTGATGATCTCAAGTAGTTTTTCAATAATTTTACCTTTGAAAAACTTCTTTATGCAGATGCAACAGTCACAGACATAGTTAAGAGAATTCGATAAGCAATTACAACATTTAGATAACAAAAATAAGCAAATCTTATATATTTATAAAAGAAGTCAATCTTAAAAGATTCTAAGCAAAAATAATTTTTTGTCACATTCAAAACAAAAACATAAACAATAACTTTCTAACAATTTATTATTGTAAATATAATTGTAACATATATTTAAATTTAAAATCTTCACAAGATATTTAGACACATATTATTTTAAATTTTCACAAGAATTTTAATATTTATTTATTTTATATTATTGACATATATAATATATATCCCTAAAAAAAATTTGGGGGTCCTTATACATGGGGGCCTAGAGCCGTCGCCCTCCTCGCCCCTTCAGATACGGCACTGTTATTGATACCATGTTAATAGTAATTATAGAGAAACAAAAGATAAAGGGACAATAATTATAAAAAAAAATAATAATTAAAGAGACAATAAAGGAGGCTAAGAAACATAAAAGTCTATTAATTTGTCAAAAAAAATAAAAATAAAACTCTAATGATATAAGTCCGAACTATCATCTGGCGAAAATGTCATACCGTATTGATGACATGTAAATGCATGGTTTTTAGTAGTATTTTTATAAAATAAAATAAGTTTCTTTTAAAATTTATTAGAATATTACTTGTTTTACAATTATCAAATAATTCATTTAAGTTTTTAACTTTTTGTACTGTTACCCTTCCAATTATCCTACGTTTACAAAAATGTTGACGTAATCGTTAATTCTGATGTTAATCATGATGAATTTGAGGCTCAATCTTATGTGTAGCATAAACTCGAGACAGTTGAGATCCAATCGAAAGGGATGATAGTTAGAAGAATGGTAACGGTGCAACAAGTTAGAAATTTAAAAGACCGATTTGTTAATTAAAAAATTTAAGGAACCTACTTATTACCTAAAAAACTTAAAAAACTTAATTGTTACAAACGTAAAAATTAAAGAACTTTCAAATGCATTTTATTTGAAAGGTATATAATATGAGGGGAAGTTATTAAAAAGTTCCTATATAAAAGTTAGAATTATGATCATCACAAAAAAAAAACAAAGTTAATAAGTTTGTCATCATTAAAGAAAAAAAAGTTGGTCATCATTGAAAAAGAGTAAATTTTGTTGAGGAAAATATCAAAATCCTTTTTGCAAGATGTTTTAATGATAAAAATTGCCTAAATGTCATCAATGATTATGAAGTGTTTTGTTATCGATGAAGTAAAAATATCAATCACACAAGAAAGAGGGCATTTGAATTGTGACTCATTGAAAAATTTTGTTTGACAATACTTGAGAATGAGAATAAAAGATTATTCTAAATATGTATTAAAATGAACTTTGAAAACTAAGTATGTATATGTTATGCTTTTAATCTATCAACAAATAAAAAGATAAAGGGATATAAAGAAGATCGAAACCTGAGACTTATACAAAGATATAGTGTAAACTTGCTTAAGATGAGAATGAGATTCTAATTTTGTAATCTCTTGTTTTTTGCCTTTGAATTATCACCAATTTAAAGTACAAATACAAAATTTCAAGGTTCTTGAAATTAGAAAGATTTGTTTTTTAAATATAAAATTATTTGGGTACAAGAACTAAAACAACATTAATTTCGGAAGTGGTTTATATCCACATTGACATCTAGAACTAATACACCTTGGTACAAGAGGCTCAACACAACGCCTGTTTAGACATTCATATTCCGATCTACAGCTATAACCTGTTGTAATTTAGAAAGAGAAAACAAAATTAGTCAAAATGGGATAATATGTTGTGTGTATGAAGTAAATAATAGAATTTGATCGAAAAGTATAAAAAATGACTTACCGTTTACATTCTTTGAAACAAAAAATATTGCAAGAAAGATAATCATAACATAAATAAATTTGACAATTTCAAACATATTTCCCTCATTTGCATCTAACAAATGACTTTATCACTTTATAATTTCTCAATCTGATTATGTCCTTATATCAATTACATAGTTTTTAATTAGCTCTTATGGTGAGTAAAAAAAAAAAAAAGCTCTTAAGGAGATTTAAAAAATTCATTCAAAAATTAGAATTGTGATTAAATGACTCTTAAGTATATCAATGCGTTTTGTTTGTCCTTTACTACACTAATAAAGATAATTTTCATGGTTTAGAGAAAATGAAGGGTTAGAGGCTTAGAGCTTAGAAAGCTTGAAAGATAAAATATAGTGCAATTTTCTCGACAAAAAAAATGTGAAAATAGTACAATAATAGCTCTTATATAGATTAATTTTAATTTGTGCATTAACCACCAAAACAAGTAATGACGAACTCTAACAAACTAATGAAAATTCTAACAAACTAATGAAAGCTCTAACTAAGTATATATCTATATTCTTAACAACCTCCCTCAAACTCAACATTAGAAAATTTTCCTGTTTGAGTTTGAGAATTACAATTATTATCAAAGAAAATCACAAATGACAAGGCCAAACAAAATAAAGATGCACCGTAACAAAATAAATGCAGCAAACATAAGGGCTGAGGCCCAGTCTCAATGTAACAAAAAATCCTTCCTCGGAAAATTTGAAACAAAAAAAAAAAAACTTTTAAACTTTGAATGCAACGTTGTTGCATCGTTTCGTCAATATGAACAGTGAACGAATACTAGTGAATTCACGGCGATCAGTGGTGATCATTTCCACCGGAATCAATAC
The DNA here is from genome assembly GCF_020283565.1 of Trifolium pratense. NCBI lineage: Eukaryota > Viridiplantae > Streptophyta > Magnoliopsida > Fabales > Fabaceae > Trifolium > Trifolium pratense. The sequence goes on from NC_060061.1 coordinate 49,005,679, forward strand.
AATTTCGATAGCGAGAACTATGTTACAATGCCCCGATTCTAATTTTTTCGTAATATTTTATTTAATTATATGTGATGTGGTGTTTATGCATTTATGTGTTAATTAGGATTTTAATTAAATTGTGCTAGGTATGTATGTAGGGGTGTGGCGCCCAGACTATCCGAATACCACAGCATCGTTTAGGGTATATAAGCCTCATTTCACAATTCACAACCTCTCAAGACATGCTTCATTCTAAATCAAGAACCCACCTCAATCATATACCAATTAGAGTAGACTGCTTGTAGGTACACTCCTTGCATCAGGGACAAATAATTCAATATATTCCAGCCATTCACCACCATTTGAAAGTCCAAAGAATCATCATCACCTACCGATCCATGGTCGCTATTGTGAACCAAGTTCTAGATCGGAATACTACCATGTTCTTCAAAAAATAATAATATATGTTCATTTTAAATCACTTGTCATTTTTACACTACAAGAAGTTTTGCGATTCTCGAAGTCACTACAAGAAAATTGCTCTTTAGCGTCGGCCAAAATGAGACGCTAAATGACAAAAAATGGACACTACAAGGTTTTTAGCGTCCGCCTAGCATCTGTGTCGTGGCCGACACTTAAATGCCTAAAGCTAATAGTAGCGTCCAACAGACACTATTTAGCATCTGTCATATTAATTACTAAGCTGAAGCTAGTGACATTTTTATATGGCTACTGCTACTAGCTTTGGTTGTTGGGTAACGCTATATATATATATATATATATATATATATATATATATATATATATATATATATATATATATATATATATATATATATATATATATATATATATTGGTGTTATAAAACGTCACCAGGAGAGTGCGTGTAACACCCTAACCCATACTACCCTTAAAAGACGTAATTTTAAAAACTTTTCAACAAGTGTAAAGGCAGAGTGCCACGCGGTAATTAAAACACAAGCATACACACAGAGCATCATGAAATTCAACATGAAAAGCAACAGCGGATTCCAATCAAACCAAGCATGCATATATATACATATATATATATACATAAGCCAAATTCATCCCTAAGGATGTCACTTATACAAGAACTAGCATAACAAAAGGTAACACCGGTATACGATGAAAGCCAAGCGAAAACCCCGACTCGATGTTACATTACCAGAGCATTTACTATTTACAAACTCTAGTCAAAAGCTAGTACTAAGAGGAGTAATCTATGCTAAGTCTCCTCACCAAAAGGTACTTCAACACCACGCTAGAACAGCAGTCTAAACGTCGGCACAATCCTCAGCCTGAATATCTGAACCCCCAAAGGTCCAGCAAATAACACAAAGCAGAGAGTTAGAAAAACATAATCGCATATCATACGAGCATAAGAAAAGCCTTACACTTTCGAGCTATCATACATATTCTAACTCACGCCAAAACATTGTACTAAACAATTATCAATTAATAAAGTTCAACACAATTCGACCAGATAATGTCACATACCACTTATCAAATATATGCGCATTTACCCTAAGGTATCTAATGCCAATTAATTCACTGTCATGCCATCCCTAGACATAACTAAATGCATGTGGTACCAAGATGTCACACCAACGGTGGACCAAGAACAGTTTTATATCATGCTGGATATGTCGGAACTTACCGAACCATCTTATCTCCCTTGGATAAGCCAAAACAGTTTTATATCCTGTTGGATAGCAGCTCTGGACTCATGGATTCATCTAATCCGATCCTCGGCTTCATTATGGACACATAATCCATTTTCGTTATTGGAACCCAAGTTTCCAATGTTCACATACAATCATGAATGCATGATTACTTTTAAACACATCAAATACATGACGCTATCTAGCTCGAAGCTATTCATTCACTGATGCGGAAACACAATTCCGACATCTAACACATTAGAATAACACAATATCCTATCACTCAATTCATAATTATTCACATGATAATTATCTGCATACTCATTTTTATACACACAAGGTTTCATTTACACTTATGTCATAAAACATACATCATTCTCTTAACATTGCAAATTAATGTTAAAACATAAACATAGTCACTTGAACTACAAGTCATTGCATACGCGTGCGAATCATATAACGATTAACAATAAGCATTAACAACATCAACATGTATCAACAAACATGTAAGGATACCCTTAAACCATGTTACAAGTGCCTAATTGCACTTAAAACAATTATCAAAAAGTTGCTGTCACAGTGCTGTTCGCTGAGCGAATCCGTAGCGAACCCGTAGCGAACACGTAGCGAACACGTAGCGAACACGTAGCGAACACGTTCGCTGTAGCGAACAGGTAGCGAACTACATCAGAGGGTTACAGGTACATGGCGAACACGTAGCGAACACGTAGCGAACCCGTAGCGAACTTATTCGCTAAGCGAATCCGTAGCGAATCCGTAGCGAACATATTCGCTAAGCGAATCCGTAGCGAATCCGTAGCGAACTACACCAGAAATATCTGTTCTTGAGTTATCTAAGGCGGTTTAACATTGATTCCACTCAAAAATTCATCTAAACATGTTATAAATTCATATAAACAGCTATTCTAAACATATATGGTATCAAGGAACATTAATCATCCCTTCCAAACATCCAAATACCTCTAATAATCAAAATCAAGCCAATTTCTTGAGTTTTAAGCAACTTTTATAAACTTTTCAACATGATCCAAACACATACATATTTATCATGAAATCAAGCTAGTGATTAACACATACAAAGTAATGATGAAGAACATCACACTCACATACAAAAGCTTATCAAAAGTCTAAAAGAAATTGAGTGGGAGAGTTCGGGAACGGAGACATAGACAATCTCCCCCCTCCTTGTCACTCAAGAATCATGAATTCTAATCTCTTACCTTAAGCAAAGATGATGATCCAAGCCTTTCCTCTCCTCTCTTGCTCGTGAATCTCTTAGCCAAACCCTAGCTCTTGCTCTATCTTGCTTCTACTCACTCAAACTCAAAGAAATGAATTTATGATACTATTCATATGTTTGACTTGCTACTTATACTACTTCTCATGTCATGAACCAAGCCCAAATGGCTTAGGCCCATGCCTCTCACGCCCCTTTAAGCCCAAAACAAGGTTCTCGCGCCTAATAACTTACGATCGGCTAAATAATTATTCGTCGCTCACTAAAATAATAAAACCAATTCATAAATAAAATAACATTTAATAAAATATACGAATACGAAAAATGGGTCGTTACAATCCTACCCCCCTTAAAAGAATTTCGCCCTCGAAATTACCTAGAAACAGATCGGGATAAGAATCTTTCATCTTGCTTTCCAACTCCCACGTCGCATTCTCACCAGCCGGTCCTCCCCACACGACTTTCACGGATGCAATCTCTTTGTTTCTCAACCTCTTCACTTCTCTCCCTTCGATTCTCAAAGGCACAGTCTCGATGGTCAAGTCATCCCTCACTTGAACATCGTCCGATTCAATCACGTGTGTCGGATCAGACACATACTTGCGCAACTGTGATACATGGAAAACATCGTGCAAATTCGCCAATGATGGCGGCAATGCAATCCTATACGCAACTTTCCCAACTCGCTTCAAAATCTCAAACGGCCCAATAAACCTCGATGTCAACTTCCTTGACTTCAACGCACGTCCTACTCCAGTAGTCGGTTTAACTCGTAGGAATACATGATCCCCCTCTTGGAATTCAATGTCCTTCCTCCTCTTATCATGATAACTCTTCTGTCGACTCTGAGACACTTTCATCTTCTCACGAATCATCCGAATCTTCTCTGTTGTTTCTTGTACAATCTCTGGTCCAAGAATTGCACCTTCTCCAGTTTCATACCAACACAGAGGTGTCCTACACCTTCTCCCATACAAAGCCTCAAACGGTGCCATTCCGATACTAGAATGGTAACTGTTGTTGTATGTAAACTCTACCAATGGCAAACAAGAATCCCAATTCACGTTTTGCTCCAAAACACAAGCCCTCAACAAATCCTCTAAGGATTGTATCGTCCTCTCCGACTGACCATCTGTCTGAGGATGATAAGCTGAACTCAACCTCAACTTCGTTCCTAAAGCTTCTTGCAAGCTTTCCCAAAATCTGGAAGTAAATCTCGGATCTCTATCCGAAATAATACTTGTTGGAATACCATGTAGCTTCACAATCTGCTCCACATAAATCTCGGCCAACTTAGGCACCAAAGTACCTTTCTTGATAGCAATGAAGTGAGCACACTTCGTCAAACGATCTACTACTACCCAAATCACCTCGTTACTTTTCTTGGTCTTCGGTAAACCTCCCACAAAATCCATTGCAATGCTATCCCATTTCCATTCGGGTATAAACATTGGTTGCAACAAACCAAACGGCTTCTGATGTTCAATTTTCGATTTCTGACAAGTTAAGCATGAATAAACAAATTCAGAAATTTGCCTCTTCATTCCCGGCCACCAAAACAACTTCCTCAAATCCTGATACATCTTGGTTACCCCAGGATGAATACTCAACCCACTTCTGTGACCTTCTTCCATGATCATTCTCTTTAATTCGGGTACATCCGGTACACAAACTCTTCCTTGAAATCTCATGACTCCACTTTCGTCCATCTTGATATTGGTCTCCTTACCTTCATTGATGAGTACCATCTTCTCCATCAATTTCTTATCCGATTTCTGACGTTCTTTAATATCTTCAAGAAAAGGATTCGTCAACTTCAACATCCCAAGCTTCACACTTGTAGAAGTAACCTCACACACAAGACTCAAGTCTCGGAATTCTTCAATCAACTCTAACTCTTTCACCATCAATGATGACATATGCAAAGTCTTCCTACTTAATGCATCGGCCACCACATTGGCTTTTCCGGGATGATAACTCAATTCAAAATCGTAGTCCTTTAAGAATTCGAGCCATCTTCGTTGCCTCATATTCAACTCCTTCTGGTCGAATAAGTATCTCAGACTCTTGTGATCACTAAACACTTCAAACCTCGATCCATACAAGTAGTGTCTCCACACTTTCAAAGCAAACACCACTGCGGCTAACTCCAAATCATGCGTTGGATAGTTCCTCTCGTGAACCTTCAGTTGCCTTGAAGCATATGCTACCACATTACCCCCTTGCATAAGCACTCCACCAAGTCCTAACTTCGAAGCATCGCAATATACGACGAACGACTCTTTGGCATCGGGTAAAATCAACACGGGTGCAGTAGTCAATCTTCTCTTGAGCTCTTGGAAACTCTTCTCACAAATACCATCCCAAACAAACGCTTGATCTTTCCTCGTCAACTTGGTTAACGGCAAAGCCAACTTCGAAAAACCTTCGATGAATCTTCTATAATAACCGGCCAAACCAAGGAAACTTCTAATCTCTGAAACAGATTCCGGCGTTCCCCACTGTGACACAGCGTCAACCTTCGCAGGATCTACCGCGATTCCTCCACTTGAAATTATATGCCCTAGGAAACTCACCTCTTTCATCCAAAATTCACACTTTGACAACTTGGCATACAACTTCTTCTCCTTCAAGACTTGTAAAACAATCCTCAAGTGCTCTTCGTGCGCTTCCTCGGATTTTGAGTAAATCAAAATGTCGTCGATGAACACCACCACGAATCTATCCAAAAATGAATGGAAAATTCGGTTCATATACTCCATGAAAACTCCAGGTGCATTGGTCACACCAAACGGCATAACTGAATACTCGTAGTGCCCATACCTCGTCCTAAATGCAGTCTTAGGTATGTCTTCCGTCTTCACTCTAATCTGATGGTATCCAGATCTCAAATCGATCTTACTAAACACACAAGCTCCAACTAGTTGATCCATCAAATCATCTATCCTCGGAAGTGGATATTTATTCTTAATCGTCACTTTGTTCAACTGACGATAGTCTATACATAATCTCATGCTCCCATCTTTCTTCTTCACAAGCAACACCGGCGCTCCCCATGGCGAAACACTCGGTCGAACAAACCTCTTCTCAAGCAGCTCTTCAAGTTGCTTCTTCAACTCATTCAACTCTGATGCTGACATTCGATACGGCGCCATCGATATCGGACTAGTTCCAGGTACTAGGTCGATAGAAAACTCTACCTCACGCTTTGGAGGCACGTCAGATATATCATCCGGAAACACATCTGGGAATTCACAAACGATCGGTAACTCTTCTATCTTAACTCCTCCTTCGAGTTTCAATGATGCAAACATCATGAACATCTCGGCATGTTCTTTCAATGCTTCCGATACTTCCTTCCCGCTCATCAAATGCAAGTTCTCCTCCGGCTTCGGAAAAACAACGGCCTTCTCACGACAGTTGATATGAATTCGATTAAAGATTAACCAATTCATACCAAAAATCACATCCATACCACTAAGTGGAATACACACTAAATCCATACCAAAGTGCCTACCGAAAATGGTTACGGGGCAGTTACGACATACATGTCGGGTAATCACTGAACCATTAGCAGGAGTTTCTATTTCCATCCTACCCGTCATATCCGTTAAAGGAATACTAAGACGCTTTGCACAATCCAAAGAAATAAAAGAATGCGTCGCTCCCGTATCTATAATCGCAATTAAAGGAGTGTCATAGATGAAACACGTACCTCTAATGAGATTGTCCTCAAGGCTAGCATCCTCTCCACTTAAAGCAAACACCTTGCCCATCACCTTCTTGGGCTTCTTACAAGTCAGACTCTTGTGGCCTTCATCTCCACAGTTGAAACACACCACTTTTGTCCTACACACTTCGGTCTTGTGGCCCAGCCTTCCACAATTCTTACACCTATCCCCTTTCTTCGGGCAATCATAAGACATATGACCCCGTTCTCCACAGTTGTAACAATTTCCATTCACCGGCTTCTTACCACCACTTGTATTACCCCTACCGCGGTTATCATAAGGTTTTCCGCGCTCTTGTCCCTTCCCTTTTCGGTCATTCACAGCCTTGTAGTAGCTCACCTTAGCTCTACCATCTTCATCACAAATCCTACTTTTGTTCACAAGGGTCGCAAAATCCCTTATCTGCGAAAATCCAATCATATGCTTAATGTCTGGACGTAGACCACTTTCAAACTTCACGCACTTGTCGTTCTCCGCTTCCATAGTGTTGTAATGCGGGCTAAACGCACACAAGGTCTCAAACTTGACGGCATAGTCAGCTACCGTCATATTTCCCTGTTTCAACTCCATGAATTCCACCACCTTCTTATTCTTCACATCCACAGGAAAATACTTAACCAAAAATTCTCTTTTAAACATTGCCCATGGTATAGCCATACCACCGGGTCCTAGCCTCAACTTGGCGTTCTTCCACCACACATTCGCTTCCTCGCGCAACACATATGTCCCAAGGGTTGTCTTCCCTTCCTCGGAACAATCCATTGCTTCAAAAATTATTTCAAGTTCCTCCAGCCACTTGTGAGCTCCATCCGGGTTGTAACCTCCGGTAAATGTTGGCGGTTTCTGCTTCATGAACCTTTCCAACCTCATCTCTACCTCTCTTCCAGGTTGATGATCTCTAACCACAATGTTGGTGAGTGCGGCCAAAGCCTCCGCAATCTGAGCATTCGTCCTCGCAGCAGCCATGATTCCTGAACGAATCACAACTAGACGTTAGAAAGTACTAACAGTGTTCCCTACACATGCTCATACGGGGAAAAGAAAAGTCCTAATTGGTTCACACGAACCGACCTGCTCTGATACCACTATTGTAACACCCTAACCCATACTACCCTTAAAAGACGTAATTTTAAAAACTTTTCAACAAGTGTAAAGGCAGAGTGCCACGCGGTAATTAAAACACAAGCATACACACAGAGCATCATGAAATTCAACATGAAAAGCAACAGCGGATTCCAATCAAACTAAGCATGCATATATATACATATATATATACATAAGCCAAATTCATCCCTAAGGATGTCACTTATACAAGAACTAGCATAACAAAAGGTAACACCGGTATACGATGAAAGCCAAGCGAAAACCCCGACTCGATGTTACATTACCAGAGCATTTACTATTTACAAACTCTAGTCAAAAGCTAGTACTAAGAGGAGTAATCTATGCTAAGTCTCCTCACCAAAAGGTACTTCAACACCACGCTAGAACAGCAGTCTAAACGTCGGCACAATCCTCAGCCTGAATATCTGAACCCCCAAAGGTCCAGCAAATAACACAAAGCAGAGAGTTAGAAAAACATAATCGCATATCATACGAGCATAAGAAAAGCCTTACACTTTCGAGCTATCATACATATTCTAACTCACGCCAAAACATTGTACTAAACAATTATCAATTAATAAAGTTCAACACAATTCGACCAGATAATGTCACATACCACTTATCAAATATATGCGCATTTACCCTAAGGTATCTAATGCCAATTAATTCACTGTCATGCCATCCCTAGACATAACTAAATGCATGTGGTACCAAGATGTCACACCAACGGTGGACCAAGAACAGTTTTATATCATGCTGGATATGTCGGAACTTACCGAACCATCTTATCTCCCTTGGATAAGCCAAAACAGTTTTATATCCTGTTGGATAGCAGCTCTGGACTCATGGATTCATCTAATCCGATCCTCGGCTTCATTATGGACACATAATCCATTTTCGTTATTGGAACCCAAGTTTCCAATGTTCACATACAATCATGAATGCATGATTACTTTTAAACACATCAAATACATGACGCTATCTAGCTCGAAGCTATTCATTCACTGATGCGGAAACACAATTCCGACATCTAACACATTAGAATAACACAATATCCTATCACTCAATTCATAATTATTCACATGATAATTATCTGCATACTCATTTTTATACACACAAGGTTTCATTTACACTTATGTCATAAAACATACATCATTCTCTTAACATTGCAAATTAATGTTAAAACATAAACATAGTCACTTGAACTACAAGTCATTGCATACGCGTGCGAATCATATAACGATTAACAATAAGCATTAACAACATCAACATGTATCAACAAACATGTAAGGATACCCTTAAACCATGTTACAAGTGCCTAATTGCACTTAAAACAATTATCAAAAAGTTGCTGTCACAGTGCTGTTCGCTGAGCGAATCCGTAGCGAACCCGTAGCGAACACGTAGCGAACACGTAGCGAACACGTAGCGAACACGTTCGCTGTAGCGAACAGGTAGCGAACTACATCAGAGGGTTACAGGTACATGGCGAACACGTAGCGAACACGTAGCGAACCCGTAGCGAACTTATTCGCTAAGCGAATCCGTAGCGAATCCGTAGCGAACATATTCGCTAAGCGAATCCGTAGCGAATCCGTAGCGAACTACACCAGAAATATCTGTTCTTGAGTTATCTAAGGCGGTTTAACATTGATTCCACTCAAAAATTCATCTAAACATGTTATAAATTCATATAAACAGCTATTCTAAACATATATGGTATCAAGGAACATTAATCATCCCTTCCAAACATCCAAATACCTCTAATAATCAAAATCAAGCCAATTTCTTGAGTTTTAAGCAACTTTTATAAACTTTTCAACATGATCCAAACACATACATATTTATCATGAAATCAAGCTAGTGATTAACACATACAAAGTAATGATGAAGAACATCACACTCACATACAAAAGCTTATCAAAAGTCTAAAAGAAATTGAGTGGGAGAGTTCGGGAACGGAGACATAGACAATCTCCCCCCTCCTTGTCACTCAAGAATCATGAATTCTAATCTCTTACCTTAAGCAAAGATGATGATCCAAGCCTTTCCTCTCCTCTCTTGCTCGTGAATCTCTTAGCCAAACCCTAGCTCTTGCTCTATCTTGCTTCTACTCACTCAAACTCAAAGAAATGAATTTATGATACTATTCATATGTTTGACTTGCTACTTATACTACTTCTCATGTCATGAACCAAGCCCAAATGGCTTAGGCCCATGCCTCTCACGCCCCTTTAAGCCCAAAACAAGGTTCTCGCGCCTAATAACTTACGATCGGCTAAATAATTATTCGTCGCTCACTAAAATAATAAAACCAATTCATAAATAAAATAACATTTAATAAAATATACGAATACGAAAAATGGGTCGTTACAGTGCGCTTGACAGACGGGTAAGTTTAAGAATCAACCTTAAAGGGGGTTAAATTAGGTTCTTAGATTTTTCTCGGTTAATTTAGAGATAGTGTGGATTCCTTTTTTTTTTTTTTGAAAGTTATGATGAAGATATGAATTAATATGTTGAAAAATATAAAAGAGAGAAGGGAAAGAAAAAGACACAAAAATTTATACTTGTTCCCCTTCTAACCTAAGGGTATGTCTAGTACCTTCAAATCCTGTGAAGGATTTCACTATATTAGAAATCCTTGATACAGGACAGCCTCACCCAAAAGCTTCCCTAACAATATCTCAATACAACTCAAGATAACACTGCCACTATCAGGTTATCCCCCCGTTTGTATTTTTTTTTCATAATATTAAAAGCATCTAAACATCAGGAAAAGCCAGACATCCTGTAAGATCCCAATATTTTATAAATATTTTATTTCATTATTAGTAATCTTATTCATCAATTATTTTATTTATTTATGAAAGATTTAATGAAATTGTGATGCTATTTCATTTAATTAATTGAGTCCCTTATTTTATCATAATGGTGTGACCATCATGAATTCCTCCTGAGTTATCTTTTTTTGTGAATGGCTAGTGGAAAGTAATTTTGGCAATTACGACTCTTTCACTTAAATTCTTTTAATGTCATTCTAAATGCCAATTTTTTTTTTGACACAACTAAATGCCAATTATTAACCATTATGCTCTCACAACTATTTTCGGTCGGTTACGAATTGACATTTCACATTTAAATGTTAATCATGATCATCCATATGCTTCAAAATCGACATGTCATACTTGATCATTCCTTAATTAATTAATTACTCCCTCCGTCGCAAAATATAAGAACTAGTTAATCAATGCACATACACCAATACATAATTTGATTATAAATATCTTTAATTATTTATTAGTAAAAATTATAGAAATTTGATATTTTGAAAATACTCGTCGAAACAAATCAAACAAGATCTTATATGATAATATTTACATTTATATACTTTAAGAAAAATACGATCAAAACAAAACATATGAATAGTGTATTTAGTCAAATGAAATCTTATAAAATGAGACGGAAGAAGTATATTCATAAGCTTTGAATACTGATCGGTATCTCGTTACCGGTCAACATTCTCTTACTCTTTTGGTGAGACCAAATTCATGAGCTTTAATTTTCTATTTAATCAGTAACTTTTTTTTAATCAATAATCGGTAACTTATATCAATCTGAGCACCCACATTCATCCAACTCACTTAAGTTCTTCAAATGCGTCTCACTTAATATTTTATATTATTTCACACTTCCTAATTATTTAAACAACTCAACTACATTTTTCAAATATTCATACAACTCATCAAACACTCTAAAAGAGATTCATTTGATAATACACATACTATATTTTATTTATATATTAAGTGAAATACTACTATGTCACATACTTTGAAAGAAGAAAAAAAATAAAAAAAGCCATGCATGTGTCAATGTGGCAGATAAGCAACGTGTGTGGCAGAGAAATGTTCTTTGGTTTTTCAAAGTTCCCAAACTGCAATTATCTGTTTTTTGCTGACAAGTTCAGTGTAGGAACGGGGAAAGACACTGATATTGGTGCTCTTATCTCATCACACGCATAAGCTTCCGGAAGTTGACAATAAACATAGATCCGAGGATTTCTGAATAGGTCAATCTTTAGAGCTGCTTCCACTTGCAGGCAAAAGACAACCTGAAGAATTTAAACATCTTAGTAGCCAGAGGAAAAGAAAGCAAAAACGATTCTCGTAGTAGCGGTGAGCGAAATAGGAGCAGCCTAAACCGTGAAAACGGGGTTGTTGGGGAGCGATCCAAATGGCGGTGCAGCACTGCTAGGCGAAGTAATTAATCAAATGTTGCAAAATAATAAATTTTATCCTTTAGTTGAAAAATAATTTTAGTTGAAAAATAATATATTTTTTACTTCTAAGACTATCACTTTATATTTCTCAATACACACCGTTCTCTATTCCGATTCTTCAACCATTCCCATGCATATATGTAAACTTCTTAAAATGGAGATCGAGAACATCTATAACGCTTTTAAGCGCTATAATTAAAAGCTAAAAATGAGCTATATAAAAGTTCTTTTTTGACTAATACAAATTGGATATAAGAAATAATCATCTATCTATAGTACAACTTTTATTACTTCTAACAGCACTTTAACGTGAGACCCTAATGAAATGCTCTTAATATGTAATGAAAATAGATGAAACGAGATTATTAGTTAGTGTTAATCTTAGTTAAGTCGATTTCTATTTAATAGAAATAAGGAATTGTTGGACGGTGAGGATAGATATTGCTGATTGAAACACTTTGTCTCCTTTGTTCCGCCGCCGTTAACAAGAGTAGTTTCCTTTGTTCCGCCGCCGCCGTGGATGATCTGAAACAACTTTTCTTGTACCGCCGCTGCCGAATCGTCATCTACTTCCGTTGGGTGCCGTCGTTTGTCTCCCCTAGGGTATATGCTTCTATTCCTGGTGGGTGTTTTGCTGTTCAATCGTTTAGGTTAGACCTAATCTGATTGCTTGTGTTATTGATTCATTTTGAATCCCCTGCTTAATTGTTTATATCAGTGAGTGTTTGTTATCTGCGATGACCGAGTTTCACTGCTTATGGCTGAACCCCTTTGATTGACTTCATCTCCACTATTGTTAATTATTTGCTTCCTCTGGTATTGATGGTATGATAGGGTCTTATCATAACCCGGTTATGTTTCAATTGTGGAATTTGATATTTGATGATGAAGGAATGGGTGCCACTTGCAATTTCATTAATATGCAAAATAAACTTGCTGAGAATGTGGTAATGGCTGGTGCTGGAAACCAAGTCCGCCGGCACAAATGAATATTGTTAGTTGGAACTGCCGGGGAGTGGGTCACCCGTGTGTAGTTCCTGGTCTTAAGTACCTCGTCCGGGTGTATAAGCCGGATGTTCTGTTCCTCAGTGAAACTTTATCAAATACTCGTAGAATGGAGGAGTTGCGTCATTTGTTGGGTTTTGATTCTTGTTTTGGCGTTAATCGTGAAGGTAGAGGGGGTGGTTTAGCTTTTATGTGGCGCTCTTCTTTCCATTGTTCTGTTACAAATTTCTCTTCTAATCATGTGGATGTGGAGGTAGCTGATGCAGTTAATGGTAATTGGAGGTTAACGGGCATCTATGGATTTCCTGGAAGTGGTCGAAGGAGAGACTCTTGGAATTTCTTGAAACAATTGTCACAGATTTCTAGTCTTCCTTGGTGTGTGTTTGGTGACTTTAACGATATTTTATCTTCGTCTGAGAAGAAAGGTAGGAATGACAGAGCACCTTGGCTGATCAATGGTTTTAGATCAGCTGTTTTGGAATCTGGTTTGGCAGATGTTCATATGGAGGGTTATCCCTTCACTTGGTTTAAGAGCCTCGGCACTTTTCGCGCAGTGGAGGAGAGGCTTGATAGAGCATTGGCTAATGATGCATGGTTCCATAAATTCCCTAATGCTGTTCTAGAAAATTTGCCTGCCCCAGCATCTGATCACTATCCTATCCTTCTGGTTCGTGAGCCTGAGGCTCGTACTAGAAGAGCTCGGTCTCGTTTCAAGTTCGAAAATGCTTGGCTTGTTGAGCCCGAGTTTAATGATTTTGTTATATGTGGAGAATGTCAAATAGGGAAGCAGACAAAGATGTCGCATCCAAAGTTGCAACATCTTACCACAACAAGGGTTCTAGAATTACTGCACATAGACTTGATGGGGCCAATGCAAGTGGAGAGCCTTGGAGGAAAAAGGTACACGTTTGTCATGGTAGATGACTTTTCTAGGTTCACATGGATTGAATTTCTAAAAGACAAATCTGAAAGTTTTGATGCATTCAAAGAACTTTGTCTTCAACTCCAAAGAGAAAAGAACTCTGCTATTGTTAGGATACGAAGTGATCATGGTAAAGAGTTTGAGAATGCAAGCTTTCTTGAATTTTGCATCTCTGAAGGAATCAAGCATGAATTCTCAGCTCCAATCACACCTCAACAAAATGGTGTTGTTGAGAGGAAGAACAGGACAATACAAGAGTCAGCCAGAGTGATGTTGCATGCAAAACATCTTCCATATCAATTCTGGGCTGAGGCTATGCATACTGCTTGTTATATTCACAATCGTGTCACACTCAGAACTGGAACTTCTACTACACTATATGAACTATGGAAAGGCAGAAAACCAACTGTTAAAGACTTTCATGTGTTTGGAAGTAAGTGCTATATCCTATCTGATAGAGAGCACAGAAGAAAAATGGATCCTAAAAGTGAAGAAGGATTGTTTCTTGGATACTCAACAAACAGCAGGGCCTACAGAGTTTACAACCAGAGAACTAAGGTAATAGTAGAATCTATCAATGTTGTGATAGATGATTTAACATCTGCTAAAACATCTGATACTGACGATGATGTTGCAACAACTTTGCCAACATCTGAAGAAGCTGTAGCAGAAAAGGAATCAGATTCAGATGATGAATCAACCATTCTTACACCTCGCCCTGTGAACAAAGTTCCTTCAATAAGAATCCAGAAGAACCATCCCAAGGATCTCATCATAGGAAATCCTAACCAAGGAATTGCTACAAGGAGGACTAATGAAGTGGTTACTAATTCATGTTTTGTTTCAAAAGTTGAGCCTAAAAATGTAAAAGAGGCTCTCACTGATGAGTTCTGGATAGAAGCCATGCAAGATGAATTAACTCAGTTTAGAAGAAGTGATGTGTGGGATCTTGTTCCTAGACCCAATGGTGTTAATGTCATAGGCACAAAATGGGTGTACAAGAACAAGTCAGATGAAAATGGTGTTGTAACAAGAAACAAGGCAAGGTTAGTAGCTCAAGGGTACACTCAGGTTGAAGGACTTGATTTTGATGAAACATTTGCGCCTGTAGCAAGACTAGAATCTATTAGGCTACTCCTTGGTATAGCATGCATCTTCAAATTTAAGCTGTACCAAATGGATGTCAAGAGTGCCTTCCTAAATGGGTATCTACATGAAGAAGTTTATGTGGAGTAGCCAAAAGGTTTTGTAGATCCTGCTAATCCTGATCATGTGTACAAACTGAAGAAGGCTCTTTATGGACTGAAACAGGCTCCAAGGGCCTGGTATGAAAGGCTGACAAATTTTCTTGTTAGTCAAGGATACAGAAAAGGAGGCCATGACAAAACCTTGTTTGTTAAAGAACAAGAAGAGAAGCTGATGATTGCCCAGATTTATGTTGATGACATAGTATTTGGTGGAATGTCTGAAAAGATGGTGCAACATTTTATACAACAAATGCAATCAGAGTTTGAAATGAGTTTGGTAGGTGAGCTGACATATTTTCTTGGTCTGCAAGTAAAACAAATGGAAGACACCATATTTGTCTCTCAAAGCAAGTATGCGAAGAACATGATCAAAAAGTTTGGAATGGACACTGCAGCACACAAAAGAACACCAGCTGCTACTCATCTAAAGCTAACCAAAGATGAAAATGGCATTGATGTTGATCAAAGCCTATACAGGAGCATGATTGGCAGTCTATTGTATCTTACAGCTAGTAGACCAGACATCACCTTTGCTGTGGGTGTTTGTGCAAGATATCAAGCCAAGCCAAAGATGAGCCATCTTGTCCAAGTCAAAAGGATTCTGAAGTATATAAAGGGCACCAGTGATTATGGGATTCTGTACTCCCAGACAAAGAATTCAACTTTGATAGGGTATTGTGATGCAGATTGGGCTGGAAGTGCTGATGATAGAAAGAGTACCTCAGGAGGATGTTTCTTTTTGGGTGATAATTTAATCTCATGGTTCAGCAAGAAGCAGAATTGTGTGTCTCTGTCTACTGTAGAGGCTGAATACATAGCTGCAGGAAGCAGTTGTTCCCAGCTGATGTGGATGAAACAGATGCTGAAAGAATATAATGTCGACCAAGATGTCATGACATTATATTGTGACAACTTGAGTGCAATCAATATATCAAAGAATCCAGTTCAACACTCAAGAACCAAACACATAGACATCAGGCATCATTTCATCAGAGACCTTGTTGAAGAAAATTGTGTGGAACTCAAGCACATTGGTACAAGTGAACAGCTAGCTGACATTTTTACAAAGGCGCTTGATGCTAATCAATTTGAATTTTTAAGGGGCAAATTGGGAATTTGCCTGCATGAAGAAGCATAGCAGTTACTGCAGTTGTGGCGTGCAAAAAGAAACCGTTTTCTCTCCCATCAATCAATGCACGCTAATTTAGGGAAATCATTACAAACTTCCCTTAAATACATCATCACACGCATTCAATTGCTTTTCTTCCAAATTCTAACCTTTGTCTGCAAACCCTATTCTCTCACTTTGCTCATCAAACTCCATCTATCCATCTTCCTAAACCTCAAAAATCGTCATCCAAACATGTCTGAATCTTCCCAAACTACAAAGTCTGGTCGTTCTACTCGATCAAAGGCACTAATCATCAAGGATGCTGTACCTGTTACAACTGTTCATGCTTCCAAATCTAAAGCTCAAACAAATGTCGCTGAGAAGAAAGGGAAAAGAAAAACTGCTGAAAAGAAAGAAACTCCAAAAGTAAGTGATGATATCTCTCCTTCGACTGTTAAATCTAGCAAAGGAACTTCTAAAAGGAATAGAAGGGATTATAAATCTAAGTTTGCTCTGTCTATGTCCGATTTGGTTTTTGAATCGAATGTTAACACATCCGAGAAAGCAACGGAAGGAGAATCTCAAAAACCTAAACCTGTGTCTGAAGTTGTTGAAACAATTCCTCCTGCTGGTGACCCTAGCGAAGAAAATTTGGGATCTGACGCTGCAAAACAAGATCTTAACTCTATGCCTGTTGAAACGGAGATTGAAGACACCCATACAGAAGTTGAGCCTGACATTGCTGATAAATCACCAACTCTTGCTGAAATGGTAACTGAAAAATCAGCCCCTGTGGAAACAGAAGAAGTTGTGATGAAGGATGTTGAGACATCCTTGAGAGAAGATGAAGAAACTGAAACCACTGAGGAAGAACCTGTGAAGGAAGCTGATGCTGCAAAAGATGTTGAGACAACTGTCACAACATCTGAGACCTCAGATGAAGAGACTGAAATTGCTGATGAAGGAGCTTCTGCTGATGAAGAGGAAACTCAATCTGAAGAGAGCAACCAGTCCATCCCTACAGATGAGCAAGAGGTTGAAGCTGACAAGCCTGCAGAACCTGGGAAAGAAAAATAGAAAGATATTGTTGATGTTGATGATTATGTCACCACCAAGACTGCTGAAAAATCAACTGGTGGTATAACAAAGAGATTGAGAAGCTGTACAGGGAAGGCTGTGGCCACTGCAAGCAAGACTCCTGCACCAAGGGTGAAAACAAAAGGTGTTGGACCAGTCAAAGGTTGGAGTAAGGTTTTCTCCCCTCCCAGCAAGAAGAAGGAAACACTGAAGAGAAAGAAGGAGTCATCTAGTGACTCAGACTATGATGTTGCTGAAGATGTGGCTAACATCTCATCTGCCAACCCTAAGAAGACTACTGTGAAGAAGGCTCCTCAAGGTGTTGAAGAAGCCCCCTGTGATAACATATCTTTCCATCGTGCTGCATTTGCACTGAGATGGGACTATATCTACCAAAGGAGATTGGCTGTTGAAAGGGAACTGACCAAAGATGCTCTCAAATGTCAAGACATCTTTGACTACATCAAGGAAGCTGGTCTGATGAAGACAGTCTGTGATTTCAGTCCCTGCTATGAGCTGCTGGTGAAAGAATTTCTTGTGAACATCCCTGAAGAATGTGATAATCCACTGAGCAAGGACTACCACAAAGTTTTTGTCAGAGGTAAATGTATCAATTTTTCTCCTGTTGTGATTAATAATTACTTAGGAAGATCTATAGAACCTAAGGCTGAATTAGAGGTTGCTAATGATGTTGTGAGTGCTGAGATAACTGGTGGTAAGGTTAAGGTCTGGCCTACAAAGAAGCTGATTCCCACGAGTAAATTGAATGTCAAATATGCCATCCTCAATAGGATAGGGTCAACTAATTGGGTACCAACCAAGCATGCAACCAATGTTGCAACCAACCTGGGTAGATTTATATATGCTGTAGGAACCAAGTTTGACTATGACTATGGGACCTTTATTTTTGATCAAACCATTAAGCACATTAGATCAACAGCTGTGAAGATGCCAATAGCATTTCCATCTTTGCTATGTGGAATTATCTTGGCCCAATATCCAGACATTAAGGTTGTGACTGACACTCCCAAGAAAAGGGAATCTGGTTTTACTTTCCATCACAAGCTTTTTGGTAATCACAATGTTACTGATCATGTTGGAACATCTGCTGCTGGTGCTGGTGTTATGTCCAAAAAGGAGATTATTGCTGGTTTAAAGGTTCAATGTCAGGAAATAGATAAACAGCAGGCTGAGCTTGAAGAAAGGAAGAATGTGTTCTTGAAGATGATTGAAGGATTGGAAGCTGATGAAATACCTGTCAAAGCTAGTGCAAATGTGGCTGCTACAGGTGATCAAAACAATGCAGATGAGGATGAAGGTTATGCTACTGCTACAGATGAGGATGAAGCCTCTGACAGTAGTGATGATGAATGATTTTGTAATCAGTTTTAATGTTTTACTGCACTTTGTTATTTGTTTTGTGGGTTGTTTTGTGCCCTGGATTTTAGCACCTTCTGAGTGCATGGTCTGTATTTTTAATTCTGCACTTTGGATACTTAACTTTCCTGCTTTGGCACATTTTGTGGCTAAAAAGGGGGAGTAGTACTTTGTTTTGTTTGTTTCTGCTACATGTTGTTGTGTCTTTTGTTATGACATGTTTTTAAGTAGCAGTAAGCAAGTATTCAGGGGGAGTAAAAATTTTTACCCTGAGATGATGCACAAGCTGATGAAGTCAGGGGGAGTTTGCTACTGAATGGATGCTGCCCTGATTGGACGAACATGTGCTAGAAGATGTGCTCCCATATGTCACAACACCTTTGATGACATATGACATATGATATATGTTTTGTTCTGATACCACGTTTTATTTTGCTCGAGGCTAATTGATGATAACTCCGCTGCTGCTGCCTCTGATGCATATATTTTCACCTATGTGAAATTTTGTTTAAATGATGCTCTAACATTCCTTCTTTTGTGTGACCATGGTGATTTGAAGGATTGCGCTCTTTATATCTCTCAAAGGTAATGGCCTGAAATTGTTTTAGCCAAAAATTGCCAAAGGGGGAGATTGTTGGATATTTGAATTGGCTTAATTTTGCTAAAACAAATATACTAACAAGATGTTGGAAAACATGTTACAACATCATATTTATTCAAGGAAATCTCGCGCATTTATGAGAGCATCTGCTATTTATGGAAGTCCACTTAAAGAGCACGCTCAATGGAGATTTGATCTGATCAGGTATTTTAAGGATAAGATAAGACTTAATGGTACAACGGTATGATCACAATTATCCTATAAAGTCCTTAAACACTTTTGGAAAGTTTCTATACATTCTTGATGAAGATCAAAAGAGAATCAGATCATCCTTTATGATTCTCAAGGAGCGTCTGAGCATTTGTGAAGAAAGAGGAGCGTGCCTAATCATTATATATACGAAGACCAAGCTCAAGACTAAGTATCTCATTTTGAAAAATATTAGTTCACATATTGAGTCTTTGTTAAGTCTTTTATTGTTTGATTGTAATTCTGGCTTGTGGATTCTATAATACGAGTTAAGAAGTAAGTTTATTATTTTAAGGTTACTCCTAAGCTTTGAAGTACGGAGTTTACCGTGTGTGATTCACTTGAAGCTTTTAAGCAAAAGTGAAGTGTTGTCTTGACAAGTTGTCGCCACATCATTCCCAACATTATATAATCAACACAGGTTGTGTTGTGTGAGTGGAAGTGAGATGGGATCTCATGTCTAGGAGTTCCTAGGCAGAAGTTGCATGAGTAGTGTCGAGGTTATAAGGCGTAAACCAGGGGTTTGCTGGAGGTCTTAGTTTAAGGCGTAAATCCTAGGGTTTGCTGGAGGTCTTAGTAACTAGAGCTATTAGTGGATTTCCTTCCTGGATTGGTATCCCCCAGAGTAGGCAGTTGGCTGAACTGGGTTAACAATTACTTGTGCACTTTATTTATTTTCTGTCAGTATTTTATATGTTATGTAAGATGTGCCAACAATAGAAACAACATTATTCATAAAGTAGTTGTTGGGACATCTTCGGTAACATCACTCTAGTGATACCAGAATTTCACTATATCCTTGGAAGATAATACTATGTTGGTAGCACCTTTTACTATGGAAGAATTCAGGGATGCCATGTTCTCTATGCAACCAGATAAATGTCCAGGACCTGATGGATTTAATCCGGGTTTCTTTCAACATTTCTGGCATCTGTGTGGTCAAGACATCTTTGATGAATGTTGTAAATGGCTTACCACAGGTTCTTTCCCTTCTACACTAACTTTGACAAACATTGCTCTCATTCCTAAAGGGGATTCACAAGTATCTATGAAAGATTGGCGCCCTATCTCTCTTTGTAATGTTATCTACAAATTGGTGGCAAAAGTCTTGGCGAACAGGTTGAAGCCTATTTTAAGTAAGTGTATTTATGATAATCAATCTGCTTTTGTCCCTGGTCGATCTATCTTGGATAATGCGATGGTAGCTATAGAGGTGGTGCACTATATGAAATCAAAGTTAAGAGGTAAAGTAGGAGACATAGCTCTTAAACTCGATATTAGCAAAGCCTATGATAGGATTGATTGGGATTATCTTCGCGGAGTTATGCTAAAGATGGGTTTCTGTACACAATGGCTAACGTGGATTATGATGTGTGTAGAAACAGTTGACTATTCCATCCTTGTGAATGACAAAGTGGCTGGGCCAATTACTCCTAGCAGAGGTCTTCGACAAGGAGATCCGCTTTCACCTTATCTTTTTATTATTTGTGCAGAAGGGCTCACAACTCTTATCAGACAGGCAGAGGCTCGTGGTGACATACACGGCGTTAAAATTTGTCGGAATGCTCCTATTGTTTCTCATTTGTTATTTGCAGATGACTGCTTCTTATTTTTCAGAGCTAATATTAATGAAGCTGAGGCAATGAAAAATATTTTAAATACTTACGATGCAGCGTCAGGACAATCTATAAACTTTCAAAAATCAGAAATCTTTTGTAGCCGAAACGTTTCAGGTGATATCCAAAACTCTGTTGCTACGTGTCTTGGAGTACATGCTGTCCTGGGTACTGGAAAATATCTAGGATTACCTTCGATGATTGGACGTAGTAAGAAATCTATTTTCAGCTTCATTAAAGATAGAGTGTGGAAGAAGATAAACTCTTGGAGTAGCAAAACTCTTTCTAAGGCAGGGCGTGAAGTTCTCATCAAATCTGTTCTTCAGTCTATACCGACATACTTCATGAGCATTTTTACAATCCCTTCCTCGCTTTGTGATGAAATTGAAAAAATGATGAATTCTTTCTAGTGGGGTCATTCGGGTGTTCGTAATAAAGGTATTCATTGGATGTCGTGGGAAAAACTATCTATGCATAAAAGTGATGGTGGGATGGGTTTTAAAAGTCTCCCTGCATTCAATCTCGCTATGTTGGGCAAGCAAGGATGGCGAGTGATGTCCAATCCGAATATACTTATCTCCAAAATCTACAAAGCTAGATATTTTCCTCATTGTGACTTCTTTGATTCTAAGGTGGGTCATAATCCTAGTTTTGTTTGGAGAAGTATTTGCAATTCTAAATTCATTCTTAAAGCAGGTAGTCGTTGGCGGATAGGAAGTGGTAAAGATATTCCTTTATTGAACGAAAATTGGTTATATGATGCTTCAGCTGTGAGCCTTCAACAAACCAATGTGCTTCTTGATGCTAGACTTACAGTGGCTGATATCATTATTCAGGATGAGAAGTGTTGGAATATGCCCCTTATAACATCAATTTTTGAGCCAAACTGTGTAACGAAAATTCTTGATACTCCTTTATATAAATCAGTGGTAGATGATATGCGTATTTGGCGTGTGGAGAAAATGGTATGTATTCTGTTAGAAGTGCTTATCGCCTTTGTGTTCAAGAATTACTAGATACTTCGCATTTAAAGGTGAACGGTGCTTGGGTTTTGCTCTGGAAAATTAAAGTCCCTCCGCGTGTTAAAAATCTGTTGTGGCGCATATGTCGTCGATGTATTCCAACTCGTGTTAATCTTCGTAGCAGAGGAGTAAATTGTATTGATACTTGCCCTTTATGCAACGAACACGAAGAAGATAGTTACCATATATTTTTTGACTGTCCAAGTAGCAGGAATGTGTGGAGTATGTGTACCTTCTATCCAATAATAGTAGCAGCAATGCAAAATGGGGTATGATGCTGCTGAATTGATATTTCACCTGCTGCAGCAAATTAATGAGGAGGATGCTTCTCTTTTGGCGTGTGTTATATGGAGTATTTGGAAGCACAGAAATAATATTATTTGGAATAATGTTACCGACGCGCAAAATTTTGTTTTTTCACGTGCAAATATTACTCTACATGATTGGCGGGTTGTGCACACAGCTAGGACTGGTGTGAAGAACCTGCAGGTGCGACACGAGAGTAGGTGGAAAAAACCTTCTAGCGGGCGGATGAAATGCAACATTGATGCTTCCTTTTCATCTCTAAACAATAGAGTTGGTATTGGTGTTTGTATCCGAGATGAGTTTGGCGCTTATGTGTTGGCTAAATATGAACAATTTACACCTTTATGTGATGTTCGTTTTGGTGAAGCTCTCGGTTTACTTTCAGCTCTCAATTGGGTTCACGAGCTAAACTTAGGACCAGTTGATTTTGAGCTCGACTCAAAGATAGTGGTGGATAGTTTTCATTCAAATAAGTGTGATGCTACTGAGCTCGGTGATATTATTTCACATTGTAAACAGCTATTCTCTAATTATTACAACAACTCTAGTGTTGAGTTTATTAGGCGACAAGCCAATGAGGTTGCTCATAGTTTAGCTAAGGCGGCCACATATGCAGCTAGTCCCCGTATTTTGGTTGATATACCAAATTGTATTGAACACCTATTGATAAATGAAATGCTATAAGTTCATTTTCTTCAAAAAAAAAAAAAAAAAGTTCTTTTTTGGCATAGTGTATGATACAAATGCATGTGAATTCACGAAGTATCTTCTAACATTAATTTTTTTTAATTTATATATTTCATGTTTTGTGGTTGATTTTTTAATTACTTTATGCATTTGAAATAAAATGTGTTTTGAAAGACTGAGCTTTTTTCTGCAAAAGAATGGATTTTGTGAAAAGAATGTTTACTGCCACTTTATCACCCTGATCTTCATTAGTCCTTGATAGTTGATTCATTAACCTCCCTATGCTCATCAATAATGTTTTGCATAATCAACACCACTTATTTGTTTTGTTTAGCAGACTATATATTAATATATGATATAATGTGAAGTTGTTGGTGTTTTTGTGGTTTGTATTGATATTGGTCTCATATCCATTTACAGTATTAACATCTGGAACATCTGAGCCAATTGACACAAAGGGTTGTACAATTATTATTTATAAGGTTAAATAATTATTATTCTTTTAAAAAAAATACTCACACTTTTTAAGGAAATAAAATTTTTCTATTCAATTTCTTTATTAAAAATTTGGGACTGTTGCACATCCCAACTATGCCAAAAAAAAGGCCTTATATATCGCTCATTTTGAGCTTTTAATTATAGCGCTTAAAAGCGTTATAGATGTTGTCGATCTCCATTCTAAGAAGTTTACATATATGCATGGAAATGGTTCAAGAATCGATAGAGAGTAGTATAAAGGAATGAATAAAGTTGTATATTGCATTACTTTTGAGAGTTTACAAGAGGTGTATATATACACAAGTATAGTAACCTAATTGGAGTAAATTAAGGAACAAATATCTCCAACAATTAAGGTGATTGACTCTATAGACTTTATACAAATCCTAAAATAATAATGATAATAATTAAATACTAATTATGCTTGATATCCCCCCGCAAGTTGGGCGACCTGGAAGAAAGATGCAACTTGGATAGTAGAAACTCGAACCGGGGGCGAAGCAGAGGCTTGGTGAGAATGTCAGCAAGCTGGTCGTTGGTAGAGACGAAGGAAACACGAAAACGGCCACGTTGAACGTTTTCACGGACAAAGTGGTAAGCTAAGGCTATGTGCTTCATTCTGGAGTGGAAGACAGGATTAACACTCAGATGTGTAGCACCAAGATTGTCGCAGTAGACGACAGGACCAGCTGTAGGAGTGTGACCAAGTTCAGTGAACAAAGAGAGTACCCAAAGGAGTTCACTGGCCGTGTCGGCCAAGGCTTTATATTCAGCTTCAGTGGATGATCAAGCAACCGAGCGTTGCTTGCGGGAACTCCAAGAGATGGGGGGTGTCGCCAAGATAGAGCAGGTAACCAGTGGTAGAGATGTAATCATCTTTGTCACCCGCCCAGTCCGCATCTGAGTACGCATGAAAGTTCAGGGGAGCAGTCGCGGAGATGAAAATGCCTTTGTCGCAAGAGCCGGCCAGATAGCGAAGTAGGCGCTTGAGAGCCAACCAGTGCATGGTGCTCGGTGTAACACCCTAACCCATACTACCCTTAAAAAAACGTAATTTTAAAAACTTTTCAACAAGTGTAAAGGCAGAGTGCCACGCGGTAATTAAAACACAAGCATACACACAGAGCATCATGAAATTTAACATGAAAAACAACAGCGGATTCCAA